>NC_063201.1:30383768-30438768 GCF_017589495.1 Alosa alosa | reverse complement strand
GGGTTTGTGCACATGTGCATAAGACACTGTTAGGATAGAATCCCCTCCTATATTCATATGCAGTTATGATTGTGTGTGTGTGTGTTCGTGTATGTGTGCAATTAAGCAGAGTGTGTGTGTGTGTGTGTGTGTGTGTTTTTTGATTGTAAATTGTACGTGTGTGCAAATGAGAGTGTGTGGTAGATTACTTGTGATTACTCTGAAACACTTACTCTTGATTGCACTTTTCATTTTTAACAACACCGATTTCAAATCCTCCCTCTTGTTTACAGCTGTGTATGCTGTGTGTGTGTGTGTGTGTGTGTGTTTGTGTTTGTATGTGTGTGTGTGCATGTGTGTATTTGTTACAGTGGCTTGCTAAAGTTTTAGGTTTACGTAACTTTCACAATTACAAAAGACACTTATGCATATTTTCCTCATCAGTATTTTCATTGTGAACAGTCATGCTTGTGCCATATGGTGGCTTAGGATTGGTCAAATCCTTCAACCAAAATACGATTACACATCTTGTAAAATGATGATGACTTGGTTGGTGATGATGGGGTTGAATATTTTTTACAAACCCCTATTGTCCGTTTCTGCAATATATAATTGTTGGTGTGTGAGACAGAGACAGAGGGTGTGTGTATGAGTAATTCACACATTATGTTGCCTTAGGCTATGTTTGGCTGCTTGCCAGAAGCGCATGTGTGATGTGTGTCACTGTGTGTGTGTGTGTGTGTGTGTGTGTGTGTGTGTTGTGATGGTGATTTTGATACCATAGATTTAATAGAGACCCAGTCAGACCAATAGTATGAAAAATCAGGAACAGAGTTTATTTACAATGATGCGCATCAAGGGAGAGACAGCATGACTTCACCTAAAGATCCATCAGCTGCTCTAACTAGACAAGGAAATAGTTAGGGTTTAAGTATCCTTCCAGGCTGACGTGAGATGGCGTTGGTCATCCCATCTCACGTGGACTACACTGAATCAGACCCTGATTAGTGGCAGCCTGGCAATCCGGAGCAGATAGCTACTGACGCAGCCATGCAGAACAGTGAAACACAGCAAAGTCATAATATTCCTGCTTATCTCTAAATACAGTCACACAGAGATATACACAGGGACAGTACAGATATCATACAGTCATTACATAGAATCATACTTTTAGTATCAAAGTGACCCACTAATGAGAAATGCAGAACATTAAACCATATATTGGAATATTGGACATAATGTTCTATTCAACTTTCTCTCAGTGTATATGTGTGTGTGACTGTGTGAACCAGGGGAGAGTCTGACCGCTGCGGAGACTGTTCATTGACATTCTGACAGAATCCACTTCTCATCCACTGGCATTCTTCATGACGGCCCTTACCACTCCATGGGATTATGCCACATTTGACACTGAGCAGCGGCCCAACCCAGTGTGTGTGTGTGTGTGTGTGTGTGTGTGTGTGTGTGTGTGTGTGTGAGACTCACACTCTCTCCCAGGTAGTCCTCGCTCCTTCTTGTCATCACACTTGTTGCACTCGCTGAAGTAGAGCAGGATGAACATGTCCAGCATCACCCACACCAGGGATGTGGCTAACACCACCTTACAGTACGCAAACCTCCTCATCCTGAAACACACAAACGTCACACAAGGAGACGTGGAAATAACTAGTAACCAACATCCTCATTGAACAACAGGCAGACAGGCAGACAGACACACACACACACACACATCAATTTCTGTCTGACCCCAGGCCTGCCTGAGGGCCTTGTGGCTAAAGTGATGTAAACCTGGTCCCATAGCATTCCAGGAGAGCCCAACAGGACGGAGACTTCACTCATAAAACATGCTCATGGAAGACACGTGTTACAAACCGTTGCTTGCCAATGCAATAATATTAGTGTGTGTACAGTTTAATAGAAAATAACACACTGTTCTCATTTCTAAAAAAACATTTTGAATCTTTCAAAACAAGTTTGTTTACTTTTGGGCTGATATAGAGTCACTAAGGACAACAAGCACTGTCTCTTCTAAAGTGTCATTATGAGCCATATGGGGCGTGTGATATACACAGCTAAACAGGCAGGCTTACTGGACATTACCCCTGAGGACTCCAGACACACTGTACACATCTCAGTGTGCATCTACACACATCATTTATACATTCTTGAAATGATTACTTAAAGTTGTATGGGCTGAAGAATTCATCCCAAATCAACACAATCTGCTTTTTGATACAGGGTGATTAGACATAAGGTTTCTAATAGGCTGTGTGTGTGTGTCGTGTGTGTACGCAGTAAAAGGTGTGTGTGTGTGTGTGTGTGTGTACACATCTGTGTGGTTTTTGTATGCAGGCAGATCTCATCAGTCATATCAACTTTCCATTACACCTTCAAAGATCTGGTGCATCTGACACACCCTTAAGATCTACACACAGAGTCTCTAGAGCCTAAACAAGATGGCACACCACATCTGTCTTATACCTCAAAGGAGAGGGCAGGCAGAGAAAACTCATGCACAAGAAGTGTATGTGTGTGTGACTGTGTGAACCAGGGAGAGTCTGACCTCTCTGCGGGAGACTGTTCATTGACATTCTGACAGAATCCACTTCTCATCCACTGGCATTCTTCATGACGGCCCTTACCACTCCATGGGATTATGCCACATTTGACACTGAGCAGCGGCCCAACCCAGTGTGTGTGTGTGTGTGTGTGTGTGTGTGTGTGTGTGTGTGTGTGAGAGACTCACACTCTCTCCCAGGTAGTCCTCGCTCCTTCTTGTCATCACACTTGTTGCACTCGCTGAAGTAGAGCAGGATGAACATGTCCAGCATCACCCACACCAGGGATGTGGCTAACACCACCTTACAGTACGCAAACCTCCTCATCCTGAAACACACAAACGTCACACAAGGAGACGTGGAAATAACTAGTAACCAACATCCTCATTGAACAACAGGCAGACAGGCAGACAGACACACACACACACACACATCAATTTCTGTCTGACCCCAGGCCTGCCTGAGGGCCTTGTGGCTAAAGTGATGTAAACCTGGTCCCATAGCATTCCAGGAGAGCCCAACAGGACGGAGACTTCACTCATAAAACATGCTCATGGAAGACACGTGTTACAAACCGTTGCTTGCCAATGCAATAATATTAGTGTGTGTACAGTTTAATAGAAAATAACACACTGTTCTCATTTCTAAAAAAACATTTTGAATCTTTCAAAACAAGTTTGTTTACTTTTGGGCTGATATAGAGTCACTAAGGACAACAAGCACTGTCTCTTCTAAGTGTCATTATGAGCCATATGGGACGTGTGATATACACAGCTAAACAGGCAGGCTTACTGGACATTACCCCAGGACTCCAGACACACTGTACACATCTCAGTGTGCATCTACACACATCATTTATACATTCTTGAAATGATTACTTAAAGCTGTATGGGCTGAAGAATTCATCCCAAATCAACACAATCTGCTTTTTGATACAGGGTGATTAGACATAAGGTTTCTAATAGGCTGTGTGTGTGTGTGCGTGTGTGCGTGTGTGTGTGTGCGTGTGTGTGTGTGTGTGTGTGTGTACACATCTGTGTGGTTTTGTATGCAGGTAGATCTCATCAGTCATATCAACTTTCCATTACACCTTCAAAGATCTGGTGCACGCACACACACGCACGCACACACACACAGAGTCTCTAGAGCCTAAACAAGATGGCACACCACATCTGTCTTATACCTCAAAGGAGAGGGCAGGCAGAGAAAAACTCATGCACAAGAAGTGTATGTGTGTGTGTGTGTGTGTGTGTGTGTGTGTGTGTGCGTGTGTGTGCGTATGTGTGTCTGTGCTGATGAATGGGGACCACAGGGATTTTCACATGCTCAGTATTACTCCATAAACTGCAAGCAAACACATACACACACCAAATGCAAACACATAACCTGGCATGTGCAAATATACACACACAGGTACGTTTAAATAAGGAACTTCAGTTTAAAACAACAAAGGCAACAGTGTGTCTCACTGTGCAGGTGTGTGTGAGCGTGTGTGTGTGTGTGTGTGTCACAGGAAGGAGTTAACTGACGCACGCAATGTATTGTCTGCAAGAACGGCTTTGATTCCATTCTTTCTGGTCACTAGAAACAGGGCTGTAGCAGTGTGTGTGTGAGTGTGTGTGGGTGTGGTATGTGTGTAAGGATGTAGAGGTGTGACAGCCTGTGGGAAACACCAACTGATCAGCATTCAGGCATTACGTTTCCGCTGATCACAAATAGAGTGTGAGAGTCTTGTTAGTTAGTAACATGCTGGGTCATGTTTTGGTCTTTTCCTTTCCAGCAGCTCTAACACTGTGTGTGTGTGTGTGTGTGTGTGTGTGTGTGTGTGTGTGTGTGCGCGTGTGTGTGTGTGCGTGTGTGTGTGCGTGTGTGTGTGTGTGTGTAGGGTCAGGGGGCAGCTGAGGGAAAGCACAGCTCACTGTGATTCACACCCTTCTGCTACCCTGCTCATGCGTTCTCACACACACGCTGCCCTTCACACAGGTGTGATGAAGCGTGGAGTGTGTGTGCATGTGTTGTCCAAACTGGACCCCATCAGTGTTTCTCGTGCCTGTGCTGAAAACACAGGAGTGGACTGGGGTGGGCTGGGGTGGGGTCACTCTCGCTAGCGCTGCGCAGCACAGCACTCCAAACCTCTAGCTGCCCAATTACACGCATGTGTAAAAACTAACGCCTGCAGATATGAATGTTAATACTACACTCAGTCTGATCCTGGTATTAAACACACGCTCAGTGACATTCGCCACTCCTGCCATCTTCTGCAAGACTTGGCCTTCGGAGACGTCCAGCCCTTCCCAACCAACAACCCTGCCGAGTGTGGTGGACCCACTGCACCATGGTAACAACCCTGCCGAGTGTAGTGGACCCACTGCACCATGATAACAACCCTGCCGAGTGTGGTGGACCCACTGCACCATGGACCCACTGCACCCATGGTAACAACCCTGCTGAGTGTAGTGGACCCACTGCACCATGGTAACAACCCTGCCGAGTGTGGTGGACCCACTGCACCCATGGTAACAACCCTGCCGAGTGTGGTGGACCCACTGCACCCATGGTAACAACCCTGCCGAGTGTGGTGGACCCACTGCACCCGTGGTAGCCTGGCTGCCCTTCTCTTAAGACATTTCCTGTTGGCTAAAAGGCCCGGCAATGTGCTGATTACAGAACCCGCAGGGAACAGGTTTCATAAGAACATTATGCAGACAACGGAGCTACCAGAAAGCAAAGCTTAATATCCAAAATGTATTCAAGCAGCTTTAGCGTGAACAGGCTCCTCTGCTGAAATCCCTGTGCTATACACCACATTCCTCACCTGTCTAATGGTTTGAAGCAGCTTTATGAGAGTGTTACATCTGGTGAACCCACCCCCCGACACACACACACACACTCACACACACACATGTTATATTCAGGATGACAAACGCTACTGCTGGCCTCGGCCTCAGGATGTTTCTGTACATCAAAGCCAGCTTACACCACACAGACACACACACACACACACACACACACACACACACACACGTGCACACACATCTCTGAGGAATTAAATAAACCAGTGGGCTACACATTAACAGCTGACTGCCTTGTTCTGTAAGGGTTACGCTCAGAGTGCCGTGGTTTTTCTATTTCACTCACTTCTTCCCATGGAAAATGGCACGCACACACACACACACACACACACACACACACACACACACACACGTGTCTGTGTATTTCTGTAATTATAATGGTGAGGAGTGGAGTTGTGGTGACACAATCAGCACAACACACTTCCTGTGGAGAAAGCTCACTCAATCATAGTCCATACAGATTTGAAAGCAGGCACAAATTACAAACAAAAAACACACACATACACACATGTATGCACAAATACAAACTAACACACACACGCATGCACTCACGTATATACTCAGCACAGCAGAGGAATTACACATACACACAGTACACATTACAATAGACTCAAACAAGACACATTTGGATCAATCCTTCTCCAATGTGCGCGGACGCACATGTGCGCGTGCACACACACACACACACACACACAGGACAGAAATAGAGTTAAAGTCAGTAGAGGAAATCCTCAAGGTTCTGCACCAAAGAGAGGAAGCTGGGCTACAACATGCTCCTCTTACAATCACCTCCCCCATCTGTGTCTCTCTCCGTCTCTCTCTCTGTCCCTCTCTCTCTCACCTCCTCATCCTACCCTCACTCACTCTCCCCCATCTCCCTCTGTTCTGCTACCTCTCTCCTCCTCTCTTCTTTAGAAGTGCACTGAGCTGTTGAAGGCTTCAGATGGTGTCACTCCTATTTCTGGGGCCGCTGTCCAACTGCTGCCTGTCATGGCTCACTAGCTTCCTGCTCTTGTTCTTCCATGCCTGAAGTTCACACACACACAAACACACACACACACACACAATACAGTTCAACAAACACCTCCACATGTGACTCACACTCACTCCTCACAATAAGGATCATACGTCAAGGGTCCCTTACGTGCTCAGGTGAGTATGGGGTGGGCGGAGCAAACTGGTCTCCCGTCCAATCACGGGGGAGCTCCAGCTGACAGGAGGAGCTCGAGCGATCCCACTTCTGAGGCCTTAGTTCGACATGCCCCCTGTAAACACACAAACACCCACACATTTTAGCAACAGCGTCTATCTTTAGCCTCTTCTCTTCTCGGCAATTCTTCATCATGTGCACTTCTTTGAGGAATGATGATGATGACTAAGATGATGATGATGATAATGATGGCATGTGTGTGTGATTAGTATTCTTTAGGTGTAACAGCATGAGAAATGTGTGTGGGAGTACACCAATCAGCCCAAGTGTGACAAGAGATCACTGTGAATGCATGTCTGTGTGTATCGTTTGAGTGTGTGTGTGTGTGTGTGTGTGTCTGGTTGCCTGGTCACTGATCTGTCAGCTCTTCACAGTTTGAGTGTAATAATGCCTCTTACAGACAGCTTGTGGATTAAAATAGGGGAACATCTTTGAAGTTCAACCGCAATAAACCAATGGGCCCTCAAAAACGATGCAAACACACACAAACACACACACAGACACACACACACAGACACACCAACCCTTCCAAATAAACAGCAGTGGGACCCTTAGTGTAAAGTTTATTCAGTGAGGTAAACAGGAGTCCGGTGAATCTGGCGGATTTAATCCTCCCGCTGAGAGTGGCCAGCTCGCATTAGCTCCGTTCCCAAGCACCATGGGGACAGCCCGGCGGCCGGTGAGCTGGGGACCAATTAAACGCCTCTGCATGAGTCGCGCCGGTCGCCAAGGAAACTGCCGAGAGAGACACCTCTGATCTCTTGAGCCGCGAGGGAGAGAGGGGTAATGGCGCGGCGGCGGAGTGGAGGGGTCACTGCTGACGTCCCCATATGAGGCTCTATGAGAGAGAGAGTGTGTGTGCACAGGTCCACTGCAGATCAGGAACCTTCACTGAGAGGACCTCCTGCAAAAACTTACCACGTTCTCTGCCATAAAGAGGACGCATGGGCGTCGAAATGTTAGTCGGTTTGCACTAGGCTAATAAAAATAACTTAAAGCGCTGTGTGCTCCGGTCCTGCTCCTTGGTTCTAGTTAGACCTTGGGTCTCCTCTTTTTACATCATAAGATTATGCTCATCTACTCCTTCACATTATAGACTAGTTCAAACAGATCTTTGCTTGCTTATAGAGATAAATATGTTGTCGGTATACTGCAGCCTACCGATCAGATTAAGTAGGACAGGATGTGGTTATTCATAGGCATACCCGTCATCATGAGCTGTAACTCGAGACAACCTTCTCCAATCTTAGTACTCTATACTAATCACATAAGCAACAATAGCCACACCATAAGAAATATAACCCAGGTATCATGCAGTTATTAATGTATTCTGATATACATTATGGACTTCAGATAAGCATATAAAGAGATCTACTGGTTGTAAATGTAGTGTAGTGTTGTGGAGGTGGTCACTGGCACTACAGTATCTGGCATCAGGGCCGACGCACAAATGAAAGAGAACTTAATATAATAAGGCTTTCGTGTGAGACCGTTACAGTGTCTCAAAAGCAAAAGCATTCTGGATTAACTGTGAACTACAGAGAGATGATTCTGATGACACAAAGTGTTTATCACTAAAATGGAAGACTTGTGTGGACACATGTTTTGGCAATCATGGTGCCAAGCGATGTTGACAGCATGTGCCCACTGTATCAGCATGTGCCCACTGTGCCCACTGTATCAGCATGTGCTCACTGTAACAGCATGTGCCCACTGTATCAGCATGTGCCCACTGTATCAGCATGTGCCCACTGTGCCCACTGTATCAGCATGTGCCCACTGTATCAGCATGTTCCCACTGGAACAGCATGTGCCCACTGGAACAACATGGGCACCCGGAGCTCCTCACCTCTCTCTCCAGATGGCAATCCAGCGCTACTCCCCCTCAGCAGGGCAGGGACGCTCACTGGGGCGGCTGCTTTTAGCTCTCGCCAAACATTACTGAACAGCCATCAAGCAAACCCTCCAGCACTGGAAATACGCACCAACCAAACACACAGTTACAGGCACACACTAAGGAACACACATACACACACGTGTACACACACACACACACACACCTGACCCGTCCCATTTCCAAGCGCTCCGCTGGGAGAGCCCCACGTGCGCAGGTGTGACGTCAGAGACACGGTCGGGGCAGGTGACCTCCGCGTGGAGGGAAAGAGATGTTCACCAGCGTGTCACTCAGCAGGGCCAGTGCTCACTTCCTCACGCTGGCCGACCCTAACTAGGCCACAGACTTCACTCATCCCGCTGGCGCCGACAAACACACACACACACACACACACACTTCAGCTCATACAGACACATTTTTATAGACACACACTTTATGAGCAGGCAAAAGCACATAAAGACACCGACTGAAGCTACTCACACACACACACACACACACACACACACACACACACACACACACAGTTACAGTACTGTCAGTGTAGTGGTTTCCACTGTGAAAAAACTGCAATGCTTAAAAGTCTGAATGTGTACAGTATGTGTATGCTGATACTTTCTCTGAGTAGGCCTCGGTCTTTTGTTAATTCGTGGCAAGACCCGCCTAGATGATCAGAACATGCAAATAAGCTTATAAAAAGGGCTAGTTACAGTCAGAGTGACAAAGTGTTCTAAAGTGTACAGTAATCTTGGGGAGCACTACCTTGTAACTCCATATGCATTTTCATTCATTGATAACCAAAAATACTCTCTGCACCTTAATGTATAAGCCTACCAAACACACACACACGCATGCAGTCATGCGAGGAGTATACTACCTTCAATCTTCCTCATGTGATATTATGAGGGATGTGACATTATGAGGGCACTGAACTAATTATGGAGTAAAGCTCAGTTTGAGGACGTTTCGGTGTGTGTGTGTGTATATATATATATATATATATATATATATATATATATATATATATGTGTGTCTCAAACTCTGGAAAGGTCACAGTGTTCAGGACACACACACAGCAGCAACATGTGTGTAGCATATGAGCATGTCGCTAACAGCATGACACATTAGCTGCTCACGCATGCTTACCCAGTCCAGTCCAGTCCCTCAGGGTGGGGTGAGACAGGGGCTGGGCAAATGTTGGGTTTGGGTGCGTTAAAACACAAACTACGTCACCAGCTAATTTGAGGGGAATAACTATGTCCAATTGGCTGGAGTCCTCCACCCTGCCTGACACACAGACACACACACACACACAGACACACGAAGATGACGCATGTCTTCCAGACACACACATTTAAAGGAGTTAATGTCTCATATATAAAGTGTATATGGTTCAATAAACTACACACACATGGTTTACACAGATCCACCCATAACAACCCAAATCAGGCAGATTCACTCTCAACTCACCAAATACACACAGAGAAACAGACAACAACAAACAGTATGAGAGAGTGACAGAGAGAAAGATAGATGAGATGGGAAGATGGAGAGAGAGAGCGAGAGACTGAAGAACATTCCAGCATCATTCTTTCTCTGTGGTTGCAGGCTGAGATGAACCTAATGGAATCCCAGTGATCCCACTCACTGCCTAGTTAACCAGCAGGCCACCCTCCACCCACACAGCCACAGGGCTGCGCAGTAAACACGCTCTAACAGAGCCTGGCCCAAGCTCTGCTGCACCTCTACTCCTCTTCCTCCACTGCTCCTCTTTCCGTAGAACTACTTCACTGTGCAGGACTAAACAAGGCTAGTCCACGAAGACACAAGTTTACACACACACACACACACACACACACACACACACTTCATCGCAAATCAATACACTTCAACAGAAGAACTCTAAAGAGGATAACAGAAAAAAAAAAAAACACTTGCTGATGTGGCAACAACTCATGTAAACACACACGCACCTCCCACAGACACAAACAATCCAATGAAATTCACTTCGAATCACTTCATTTCTATGCCAGCTGGGAAGACTTGAAGTTAGAAACCCATGAATCTCTCTCTCCAGTCGAGAACATACTTATTGTATCGGGGGCTCCTTTTTACCCACAATGCATCTGTGCATGACATCATAGCTCAGTGTCCTCTCTACATGTTTTTCCATTCTGCCTCTTCAACGCAATTCCAGTCATAAATCTGAAGCGCGCATACACACACACACACACACACACACACACACACACACACACACACACACACACACACACACACACACACACACACACACACACACACACACACAAACACACACACACACACACACACACACACAAAAGTGAGGGAAAGGGAAAGGGAGAGAAAGAGAAAGAGAGAGAGGGAGAGTGCGCAAGTGCAGCCTAAATCCTAAGTCTCTTTCTCTGTAGCCTGTAGGTTTTTGCATAATACGCAAAAAAACACCTCCTGTCTGGACAGATGTGGCCAACTCCCTGACAAACTCTTTTCACCCTCTCTCCCCCAGTCACTGGCTCGCTCACACACACACACACACACACTTGCTCTCACACACACACACAGGTTACACCTCAGACAGCTGTTCACTGACTCAGACCACAGGAAAGGAAAAATGGCGTTCACTTCACCAACCCACCAGTCAGCACTGCACTTGTCTCCCTCACAACTGTCAAAGTGCAAGAGACCAGGCCAACTGAGAACTGTGTGAGGTGTGTGTGCGTGTGTGTGTGCGTGTGTGTGTGCGTGTGTATCAGGGCTTAAATTTCACTGCGGGATTGCGGGTATTGCGCATAATTTGTTCAAGTCCCGCAACTCTAGCCATCATAATGCGAGAAATTCCCGCATACACTTTTACAGCCTGTCTGATGACGTTAATATAGCCTAATCATTAAGTGGCGTGAATGCGATGCTATTGACCGGACTGATCAACTGATGAACATAGCCTCATGCAGACGCACACACACACGGAGAGAGAGAGAGAGAGAACCACTTTGCGCTTATGCAAATAGGCTACGCTACCATGGCAAACTTTTACATCTGGAAAGAGCTCCTTGGTAACTATCCTGCTAGCTCAGGTCACGTCAACACTTGATCCCAGAAAGATTGTCTTCGACATGTCAACATTTATTGTATCTAATGACATAGAAAACATAATGATTTGCATACACATACCACACTATGCACAACTTTTATTCACTAGCGACTACAGCCTAAAACCGTCAGGTTGAAGGGGGGCTAATTACTCCATAGAATTACTCTCAGGTATTTTCTTAAAGTGACAGGCACTCAATTACACCTACTCATCACCAATGAGCACTCAATTGGACCTACACACCACATTAAAGATATGCCTAAGTGTTATAGGTTAAATGTCAATATGAGGCATTCAAATTACTAAATATGTTTAGCTAGCTTTAGTAATTACTAGTAAAATGCTATACTTTAAAAAATGCATTATTAAATAAATACACTCTATATGAATTCAAAAATATATGATAGAAACATATCACATAAGCTATCATTTTCAGTGTGTGTTTGTGTGTGTGGAGAGAGTCAAGCAGAATCTAGGATGTCCACTGTTGTGAATGATCCCACTACAGTATATATTACTGATGACGCCAGGGTGGTGGGGGGCCCCAAAATCAAACACTTTTTTTTAAAAAGTATCCGAAGTATTGAAATCGCAATTCTTGACTTGGTATCAGAATCGACCCCCCCCCCCCAAATTGTGTAAATCCCCCCTACATGAATAACCTAAGGGGGGAATTCCCCCCCATTTTGAAAAATGAATTTTAAGCCCTGTGTATGATAATGAGGTAAAACCAATCTTAGCAAAATCAGGATATTCTATTGCAAAACTGACAGAATAATTACTTCCTTGCCATTTAGTCAGTGATGGCGAAGTTGTTATGAAAGAATCTTGTTTAAAAAATAAACAAAACAAAACACTCTCACATACACAGCAGCACAGTGCACAGTAGCTACACCAGACGTGACAGTGGGGCGTACGTTCGAAAAAAATAGACCATTCATCTAAAATGGATTTTACGCGTCGGGAACGGAACGCTTCAGTTACGCGCCTGGTGTAGCTCATACCTCAGAACCCAAACACACAAAACACAGCCAAACACAGAATTCATACCCCTTGGATATTTCCCCTTTTATTGCTTTAATAAATGGAATCTTTGTCAATTTAATTTGGCCTTTTTTACAATAGTTTACAAAAATCCCCTCTTTAATGTCAAAGTAAAAATTTCTACAAAGTAATGTTAATTAATTAAAAAATATATACCGGTAATGCAAAATAAGCGATTGCATAACTATTCATCCCCCTTAAAGTGGGGGATAAATCAACAGTGGTCCTGCCAGTTGGTGCTAATAGTCTCACAATTAGTGAAATGAGGATGCCCTGAATGCAGTGAATGTGTATAGTAATATATCTGGAAGGTCTAGTAACTGGTCAATCAGTATTCCTGGCTATAATTCCACCAGGAAGACAAAAGAACAGTCCAAACAACTCAGAGAAAGGTTTATTGAAAAGCTTAAGTGAGGGGATCGATGCAAGAAAAATTTCAAGCACTGAACATCCTCTGGAGTTCAGTGAAATCCATTATTAAGAAATGTAAGGAATATGGCAAATGTGCAAATCTGCCTAGTGCAAGCCGTCACCACAAACTGAGGGACTGTTCAATAAGAATAATGGTGGGGGAGGCCACCAAGGCACCTATGATAACTCTGAAGAAGTTAAAAGCTTCAGCTCTGTGATGCTGAGAAACTATGCGTTCAACAACTTCTGTCCAAGTTCATCACCAGTCAAAGCTCTGTGGGTGAGTGGCAAAGCTCTTATTAAATCTTGACTAAATTTCGCCCAAACATGTGGGAGAATCCAAGGTCAAATGGAAAAAGGTTCTTTGGTCTGATGAGACCAAATTGAGCTTTTTGGCCATCAGACTAGATGCTATGTTTGGTGGACATCAAGCACTGCACATCACCAAAAACGCCCCATGGTGAAGCATGGTGGTGGTAGCCTCATGCTGTGGGGATACTTCTCGACAGCAGGCCCTGGAAGGCTTGTAAAGGTAAAAGTAATATTAATCCAGCAAAATATATGAAAATCCTCAAGGACAATCTGATTCAGTCTGCAAGAGAACTACTTGGGTAGATTTACTTTGCAGCAAGACAATGAGCTGAAGCATAGAGCGGAAAACTACACAGAAATGGTTTAAAGACAGCAAGGTGAATGTTCTGGAGTGGTCGAGCCCAGACCTCAATCCTATAGAAAATCTGTGGCTGAACTTGACAAGGTCTGTTCACACCTGATCCCCTTCCAATCTGACAAAGATTGAGCAGTTTGGCAAATGGAGTAAAATTGCAGTATCTACATGTAGCCTAATTGAGACCTATCCACGCAAGCTCCATGCCGTAATTGCGGCCAAAGGTGCATCTACTTTGATATGAATATTTATGCAATCACTTATTTTGCATTATATATTTTTAATTAATTAACATTACTTTGTAGAAATTTGCTTTCACTTTGACATTAAAGAGGGGATTTTTGTAAATTAGCATTAAAAAGGGCAAATTAAATTGACAAATATTCCATTTATTACAGCAATAAAAGGGGAAATATCCAAGGGGTATGAATACTTTTGCAAGCCACTGTATCAATGAGTCTTCCCATGTGTGTGTTTATTTCTGAACATGTCTGTAACTTTTTGCATGTGTATCTATGCTGTGTGTGTGTGTGTGTGTGTGTGTGTGTGTGTAATTGGCTCTCTGAGCTGTTGCAGAAGTCAACAGGAGCTGTGCACACAGACAGATGAGGTTGAGTGTAGCAGCATGGTGTGAGGCCTGTGGTTAGGCGTGCAGAGTGCTGCATCATGGGTAGGTGACCACACTGAAACCTAAGGAACGCTTCTTGTCTCATCCTGCAGTCAGAAACCCACACACACAACCCTATAGAGCTTCCCTTAACAGACACAAACACAACCCTAAACACAACCCTATACAGCTTCCCTTAACACACACAAACACAACCCTATACAGCTTCCCTTAACACACACAAAACACAACCCTATACAGCTTCCCTTAACACACACAAACACAACCCTATACAGCTTCCCTTAACACACACAAACACAACCCTATATAGCTTCCCTTAACAGACACAAACACAACCCTAAACACAACCCTATACAGCTTCCCTTAACAGACACAAGCACAACCCTAAACACAACCCTAAACACAACCCTACACAGCTTCCCTTAACACACACAAACACAACCCTAAACACAACCCTATACAGTACAGCTTCCCTTAACAGACACAAACACAACCCTATACAGGTTCCCTTAACACACACAAAACACACACACACACACACACTATACAGCTTTCCTTAACCTTCCACACAACGAGAGAGAGAGAGGGAGGGAGAGAGAGAGAGATAAAAGGAAGTAGGATCAAATACCAATTGTGGTGTAAATGTGTGGGGCTGTAAGGAAGCGTATAAATATCTTCATTAAGCATTCAATGCTGCCAGGCCAAGAGTTTCAAATGGACCACTACCGACTGACCACACACACACAGGCTCTGAAAAGGCATCAATTAAACAGCTACATCAATACTTCATTTAAAACCTCTTGGTGAAACACAGATGCGTGCATGGACACAGACACACGGACTGACACACACACACACAGAGTTGTATGGAAATACTTATGGAGGGAAGGCATCTGTTGGTGGTGGTGTGATCAATAATCTATTCAATTCACATTCACTTTTAATTACACACTCCCACAGAGGCCAATGAAAGACAGAGAGAGAGGAGGATGGCTGAGGAAGCAGAAAGCCAGAAAGCAAAAGTCTTTCATTCCAGTATCTATCGAACACCACAAGCGTTTGTTTTATCTCGCAACACCCAAAAACAAAGCTGATTATAACGGTGCAAAACTAACTTCAGATCAAACTACTTACAGGGTTGTATGATCATTTCATTAATGCAGACACACACACACATACACACACACACACAGATAGATACGTCTCTCTCAAGCACACACACACACACAGCTCTGTGATGATGACCCAGTTCAGCAGATTAAACTACTTGAGCCATACAGAGGGACAGCTTAACTCACAAACACCAACACACACACACCCACACAGCCACACAGCCATACGCCTGCACACACACACACCCACACAGCCATACGCCTGCACCCACACACCCACACACACATACGCCTGCACCCACACACACCCACACAGCCATACGCCTGCACCCACACACACCCACACACCCATACGCCTGCACACTCCGAGTCTCATTCATTCTCTCACTGCTGCTCCCTCTCTTTCACTCAGCCACACTTTCTGTCCCTTTCTCTCTCCTCCCCAGCACACACAATAGAGCCTCTGTGTGGAGTGGCCAGTCCAGCTGCAAGAGACAGATACGGCCACGGGGGGGTGGGGGCTTCACCCCACTGGGCCACCGATACAGGCAAGTGCCCCTCTTTGCTGTGTGTGTGTGTTGGGGGTTGGAGTGATAGATAACCGAATTCCTTGGCTATCTACGTGTCAGGAAGCAGAGCCTCTGCACCAGGAAGTTGTGTCTGTATTCATACTGCTACTGACTTCATCTTCACCCCCCCACACACAAAAATACCTGCATTCTGCCCCTCTCACTCTCCAACATAAATACACATCATAAATATACACGCTATCGAAATCTTTCACCGCCCCAATGCATGGGCCTGCTGTCTTGCACTCTTATATCATTTACTCTATCACTCATTCCACTGAGGCACTTCAGTCTCACTTGCTCTCTTGACCATACATACATACACACACACACACACACACACACACACACACACACACACACACACAGACAGACAGACAGACAGACAGACAGACAGACAGAGACACGCGCTGCATGAGAGAAAGGGAATGATTTGGCGAGGCTGGGAGAAATGAACTAACAGTATTACTCCCCAAAGCCTGACTGACAAGTCCAGAAAAATGTAACATTTAAATCTCACACACACACACACACACACACACAGGGCAATGAGGCTCGGAATGCTTCAACTCTCTGCGTTTTTAAATCCAGACTAATCCTCACAGGCTGGAGAGAGAGAGAGAGAGAGAGAGAGAGAGAGAGAGAGAGAGAGAGAGAGAGAGAGAGATGGAGTGGCGGAGGGAGAGAGAGGGGAGTGTAAAGAGAGAGACAGCGAGAGAGGGGAGAGGGATGGAGAGGGGACTTTTGTGGAGATGTTGGGGACTGATCCGCTGGACTCCTATAAATCCTGCTGAATCCTCCAAGGCTTTCCTGGCCATCACACACACACACACACACACAGTCCTGCAGTCCCTATCTCTCTGCCTCTCACCACCAGCTTCCCAAGTCAGTGGGGTAGCGGAGTAACACATGAGAAGTCAGCCTTTCCTGTCTTTCTCTACAGTGTGCCTGTCTTTTATCAAACACCATTTTACACGTCAGAATGGTGTGGGTGTGTGTGTGTGTGTGTGTGTGTGTCCGCGCCTGCGTGTGTGTGTGCTGAGAGCTGTGATGGTGCAGGGTTGAACTGAATTGGACCCTCAGGAAAGACTCTTGGTTATCTTGCCTCTCGCTAGGCTAGGAGTGAGTGTGTGAGTGTGTGTGCGTGTGTGTGAGAGCACGCTCATTGGAAGTCCAGTCAGAGAACACTCCTCAGACACTGTGAGGGAGTTGAAATAAGAGACGCTCTCTCTCTCGCTCTCTCCCTCCCTCCCCGCCTGCCTGTCTTGTGCAGCCTCCTCTCTCCTCTCTTCCTCACCCTTCCCCCCTCTCCTCTCTCTCTCTCTCTCTCTCTCTCTCCCAGCAGATAAGGCTTGTTGTGTGGTGGAGTTGGACGGACGTGTGATGGTCTCCCCTGCCTGCTCTCTGTATCTTCTGTCTGTGGCCCACAATGCCTTTGGGCGTGACTCAGCTGAATGTGGCCTCCATCTGTTCACTACCACTACCATCCCAACACACACAATTGTTTTTGTAAACGGACACAAATACCATTACAAACACACACACACACACACACACACACACACACACACACACAACCCATATGTTTTGCATTACAAAATATGTAGGCCTTACTGAGTTTACCTAATAGAAAAAAGCACAGTAATACTTTTTAACAAAAACCCATTATGATGACATGACTGGTATCATAGCATCATTGACGCCTGATACCAGCTTAGGTGACATGGTGAGTCCTTGGAGGATTCAACATGGAGTCTCAAGTGTCATATTACACCAACCACCTCACTGCCCAAAGCAAGCCTCTGCTCTTAGGGACGGAGGGGGGGAGAGAGGGGGAGGAGGAGTCAGGTAGAGAGGAAATAATTGCTTTTGGAGGGGTGCTGCTGCTGCTGTTATGGGAGAGAGCTGCTGTGATTCTCCATAAGCCCACATCTCAGAGTGGTGTCACTCACAGGATGCCATGCTTTACAGCTCCGAGTCTTCATTCTCCGCTACCCCTCATTCACAATTACAACAACACACACACACAAAATAGGGAATTAGTCTAGTGTGTGCGTGTTTGTATGTGTGTGCATGCATCAAGTGGGGATGTGAATTTGCTTGTTTGTATGTGCACATGTAAACGTGTGGCTGTGTTTGTAGTTTTGTGTGTGTGTGTGTGTGTGTGTGTGTGTGTTTGTGCCTGGGTGCCCAGAGGTGCCTCAGCTGCAGCATCTGATACACAGCTGCAGCGGAGCAGGGCAATTCTCTCTGGGGCAGCAGTGCATCCTGGGTATGCGGGCCAGAGCTCTTCCCATCAATCTGACCTTCCACAAGGTCACTTTGTGGGGGGTTGTCACCATGGTTACAGCCTGTTTCCTGTGGTCTAGGGTTTGAAATAGGTTTGCAAAATAAACCCACAAGAAGGAGAGAAAGTGTGTGTGTGTCCATGCAAGAGTAAGTGAAGAGAAACCTAATTTCAACTCTGAGTGACCATTTTTGACCATGCCTTGTGTGAGTGTGTATGTGACAGCAAGGGATAGAGAATGGAAAATCTGTCTGCCTGTGTCTCTCTCCTGCTGAAAAGTCCTCAGCTGTCTGCAAACTCATTCATCCTGAACTTCTAAGCTCAACCAGCCATCTGAAACACCTGGGGGTCAAACAGCAAAACATCACACACACACACACACACACACACACACACACTTGCCAGTACGTGCACACGCACAAAACTGCATGTCCACAGAGGCCATCCTATGGTTTTATTCAGGGGGGATGTTTCTATAGTGACAGAAATTACCTCTGGGTGAGACACCAACACTGGAGCTCCAAAGGTCAGAGCTATAAAATCTCACACACACACACACACACACACAACACGTTAAAGGATGCAGTGCTGTGACAGCACATTTAAGACCTTACTGTGGCTTTGACCTGTCATAAGCAATTGCCTCTGAGCTGTATTTGACTCCACTCACCAAATATGTGTGTGTGTGTGTGTGTGTGTGTGCATGTGTGTGTGTGCATATGATGGTAGTGGGGGGCTGAGGCCCTTACTTCCCTCATGAACAATCACAAATTAAGAGTTCACAAGTTGTGAAGCCATCATTACAATGACCAAAATAGTGGAGCATTAAAATGTTCTTGGTTTATTGTGAGACACCAAGTTATTGACGTGTGAGTGTCTCTTTCTATTAGAGCTGTGTGTGTGTGTGTGTGTGTGTGTGTGTGTGTGTATGTGTGTGTGTGTGTGTGTGTGTCCTTACAGAGGTTTGTAGGGACTGCTGACAGGGGGAAAAGCCAGAGGAGTGGAAAAAAGAGGCAGAGTTGGAGGGAGAAGGAGAGGGAATCAATCAGTGTCACAGTGTGAGTAAACACTCACTTTCTGAGTGGCACCTCCACTGTCCTCCCACACACATCCACACACACGCACTCTTTCTCTCACTGTCCTCCTCAATGTGTAACACCATCAAGAGTGTCTGCCACATCTAACCCATTCAGTCACAGATAGGCACATGCACACACACACACACACACACACACACACACACACATGCACACACACACACACACACACACACACACACACACACACACGATTCATTTTCTCAACCTTATCCCAGGAGCCACCAGCACCACAGAACTTACAGGAACTAAACGGGTATTTATAGTCCCAGGACCAATCACGACCACACACACACACACACACACACACACACACACACACACACACACACACACAACTGTCTTTATGGTGCAGACCACCCTTTATAAAATGTGCTCAGAAAGTCTTAACAGCGTTCCCCGGTTCTCATCTCACCATACACAGACACACAAACACATGTAACAAACATGTATATAACCTACCTCAAAACATCAAAGGATGGCACATCAAAGTTCTCTGTAAGCACATTATGTAATTTCAAACAAACCCCTTTTAGTACTGATCGGTACCATTTTTGCACAGTAAAAAAAAGGACTTTGATTTGTGAATGTTTTTAACTGTGGAAAAACTGATACAAACTGATACAATCTATACATCTGTTTTCAGCCATTTTCTCTGCCACCAGAGAAAGCTGAGGAAACTGCTGCCAACAAATGAATGATCACAACCTCACAAGAATTTCCCTGAACCTCATTCCAGGGAAAAGCCCGAACGAAAAATCCATAAAAAGGAAAGCAAACCTGTAGACCTGAAATACCTTTACACTTGGTCCTCTGACCGAACCAGAATGGACTCCTGCCTGACCAAACGATGGACATTAGTCAAGCCGACATTTCACCAGCATGAACCAAACACCCTGCAGCTCCCTCTACGGCCTATACACCATCTCTGATAGCACACCAGAGAGCGAAGTCAGGGCCGAAAATGAGGTCCTGGAACATAACCAATTATACCACAGTTAGCGATATACCGGAGTGGAGATACTGTTGTTGAGTTTTTATTGTTTGTTTTTGACAGGTGAGAAATGTTAGGTTTCCAAATCAAACACACAAATCACACAGATGTGTCTTCCTGGCCTTGTGGCTGGTCACCACCACCACGCGGCAAGAGGAGAGGAACTTGTGGAAACACCTGGAGAGGAAGAGAGAAGCTAATCTGGGGAGGGCAGGGGGACACAGCCCACCACACAGGCCACTTTTAGACAGGCAGGGATGGAGCCGGTCAGTACCGACAACCTCTGGAAGTCACAATAGAAAACAGCCACTACACACACATGCACGCTATGGGGTCTGAGAGATGCACCAGCACACAAGCTCTTCTAATGATATGGATGGGCTTCACTCTGTGTCAGACACTGGCCAGAACAATCTAGAGAGCGACAGATCCAACTGCAGCTGGATCTGCCCAAAACCCATTAGCTTCTTTTTGCTGCCGCTCCCGAAGACAGACTGGACTCCCTTGAGCTGTGACTGACCCAGATCCTTACAGCACATGCCGTCATACGCATACATCTCCACATGCTCTCTCTCTCTCTCTCTCTCTCACACACACACAGAAGTATGAGCCAACCAGGTCACTTACAGGGTGGGTCTTCTAACCATCGCACACACACACACTCGCACACTCGTCCTTCCTGTTACAGTTTTGAGCCCTTCATCTTATTTTAGTATCCATAGGAGAATGTACGACAAAAAATGTCATGAGAAACTATTATCTGATAAGCACAATCTGGAGTGCCCCCCCCCCCAAACACACAATATGTAGAACTACCTGAACTACATAAGAGCTTCTTCATTTAGAAGTTAATTAGTGAGAGGACTTAAAGCACTGACAAGGTCCTAACACACAGCAGACATGCCCACATGTGTATGCATAGGTCTTGAAATTTGGAGAACAGATAGAAATCAGGCAAAGAACAACTGGTCAAAAGATAATTTTGCACTGAAGAAATGATTACTCATAACAACGGAAATGTCACAACTCAAATGCAGTGGGTGAGTAAACTTCCCATTAAGTCATTACAAATGTTTGGCCATTGTAGCATCCAGCTTATTCAATGCCCCACCAAAGATAGACTGACCTGGTGTTTCACCAGCTCCCAAACGAGCCCCATAACTACTGAAGGCCGTTGACAGTGGCAAGTGGACATGGTCATAGCTGGGCTGGGAGGGTTGCTGGCGCTTGCCTCGCCCAGATGGCACCACACCTGAACAGCTGTTCCCCAGCGAGTCACCCACACACAGCACACACTCTCGCTGCGCTCAAGCTTCGGCTTCCCAGATTAGCAGTGTTGTTGTGGCTGCAGCGAGTGTTTAATAAGATTATCTTCAAATTAAGGAAGAGAAAAAAGCTCACTCTCACACACAAACATGTCTGCCCATAATCACTACCATCTCCCACAAAAGCGATGCTTCTCCTTGGAGGCTTGTGTGCTACAAATGTGTTTCTCTCACATATGCTGAGCAAGTCTCCACATCACTCTGCTTGTTTTCTTTCTCCACCACTTTCTTCCCCCTAACCTCTCTCTCTCTCTTCTTCCTCCCACGTTCTGCTGGCTGCTAGGCCAGGCTGCTGCTGCTGCTGCTCTCTCCTCTGGTGGTGGTGACAACATTGTTTAAGATGGGGGTAATCATGGAAATGCAATGGATAACATGGGTGTTGTCATCTATAGGTGACAAGATAGATAGTAAGCAAGTAGTAAGATAGTAAGCAAGGGTGATTATCGAGAAAAAAAAGAAGATGATAACAGTGATGATATTGCAATAATAGTTCCTCAACTGAAGAGAATGATGATGATGATGATGATGATGATGATGATGAAGCTGGAGGTGGTGAGCTCCGGTAAAGACAGGGACTATAATAAGTGGGAATGTGAGGAGGATGTGTGATTCTGACACACATGAAGGTGACTCATGGTCTGTATCAGCAGCCACACACTACAGCATCCAGCTTTGTGACGGGTGTTTAATCGTAACTGCCGTTTCAGTCTTGTCTCCCTCTGCTTCTCTTTATCTCCCTCTGCCAGGCTGTCGTTTTGAAGTCGCCACGTCTCCATTCAACCAGAAGCTAATTATTTGCATTGCAAAACAGGTCAAATCCTCTTCAGTTGATCAGTGTAAATACCAAACAAATCAAAAGACATACATAAAAGTGCTCACACACACAGCCAATCTAATTTTTCACTTATTTTGTCCGATCTGGTCAAGCATTTTAGTGTGTGTGTGTCATCGCGCTGTCTTTCTGGGGTCAGCACTGGAGCCTGGGGTCAGAGGTAAGGCAGCAGCAGCAGGAGGAGGAGGAGCTTCATGCAGTCGCTGGTCCACTAGCAGCACTCAAAGCCACACTCACCTGCACTTTAACATACTCATCAGTACAAGTGATATGACAACCACCCGGCCCTCTCTCTCTCTCACTGACTCTCCCTCTCTTTCACACAACGCTCTCAGATAAACACAACACCGCACTCACTCAGATGTACACAGACACACACACACACACACACACTCTCTTATATAGAAACAGACACACACACAGCAATATAGAAATATGAGGCCATGATGGAACAATGACACTCATGTCGCTCGATGCCAGGTGCCCATTGGCACGCAATTCCACAGAGGAAGAGAAAAATGAAAGGACAGAATTATAGTGAGTGCACGAGAAATGAGGGTAAAATGAGACTATTGTTCCTGCGCCACTTAAAATAACAATCTCTCCGTCTAACTCACATAGAGGGACATATGCAGTGGTGTTGGTGTGAGCTCACAGGGAGGAAACATCAGGCATCTTAGTGTGGAGCATGATTCATTTCCTCACACTCACACACTGTGTGTATTGCAAAACAGGTCAGCTCCAGCATACTGAGAGAGAGAGAGAGAGAGAGAGAGAGAGAGAGAGAGAGAGAGAGAGAGAGAGAGAGAGAGAGAGAGAGAGAGAGAGAGAGAGAGAGAGAGAGAGAGAGAGAGAGAGAGAGAGAGAGAGAGAGCACTTTGACACTTCGTGGGCACCAAAATACCACTGTGGCACCTTACATAATTAAAACACCACAAACAAGAAACATGTTCACAGAACACAGTGGGCATATTATAGCATTTAGCTCATCCATGGCCATCTACCAGTAGTCCTCTCTACTAATTAAAATGGGCCTGAGAAATAAAACTCTAAATGAGGGTGGAAAAGGGAATGTTGTTATTCAGCCATCTCCCTATACACTCACAAACACACACTGCAATCAAGTTTGAGGGAATCAATTTGTTCTTATCCAACAAAAGTTAATTCTATGAGGCTAAGCATTTGTCAGCCTAGGCATTTGTCAGCAAAGCCTTTATATATCCATAGTAGTATAATAGTATTTCTGATATGTTGTTGATTGGATCATAAACGGCCACAGAAACAAAGGGGAATGACTGTTACATGTTATTTTCTATATTTCTGATATGTTGCTGATTGGATCATAAACTGCCACAGCAATGAAGAAAAGTGAAAGTGATTGATAATGACTGACTGACTATTATTGTGTTACATGCTTCAAATGTAAAGCACTTTGAGCTGCATTCTGTGTATGAAAGGTGCTATACAAATAAAGCTTATTATTATTATTATTATTATTATTATTATTATTATATAGCCTATCCAAGATAGCATAAATATATTTTTGTATTCTAATAATACAAACTGTATTTTCAAATAGCCTACTGTCTATGAAATCAGTGAGAGTAAAAGAGTGAAAGCCATAGGTTTTAATGTTATGGCTAAGTCCATAGGTCATAGGGTGCATGAGACTAGATATTTAGGAACAACTTGTATTAAATAAACAGTGGCATTGTCTATTTTGAGGGTTACCGCAAAAGTGCGTGCGTGTGTGGCACCCCAGCGAGACATCTTTGGATGAGAGCGCATGTGCTGGAGGTGACATCTCGCGTGTCCAGCATTGTTCACATCAGACGTCCCATAGTAGGGAATTTGTATTGGGGACTTCTTCAGCTTTGCAACTTTGTCGTAAACTCGCAACACCCCCAAAACCACTCCGAGTAAAACGGCATTGCATACATGTATATATAATATATATATTTTAAAACCATTCCACTACAATAATTAATCTTACCCGTGTGACCTCAGAACACCCTAAAGAAGACTTCCATCGTAACTTCGATGGTTGTCATCCATCTACGCAAGACCCTACATTTTATCATGAAATGAGCTGCCAGAACTGTGGCCTGGTCTGAACTGTTTCGAATTGAAACCTGCACAATGAAACCAATGCTGTTGTAGGTTACCCTACTTTATTTGTTTTCAGAGCGACGAGTGGTTTGAGTGGTGTTAATCATTTGATGCTAATTCATTCGCACACGGCTCCAAATGATGTTTTCTGCCAAACACATAACATACCTTTTGGAAGATAACACGAATTCAGTCGTTCTTCAACACGATTAAACTACTTCTAGGAGAGGCGCATTCCGTCCGCAAGCAATCCCTGTGTCTCTTGATGTAGTGGAACGAGGAGCGACCAAATCAGGGGAAGAAACAGTTCCTTTTGAACACACGTAAACGGTGAACAGAATTGGTATTCCCAGATCTTCCGGCGTCAGTTCAAATGGAGGAAGAAAGGATATCTGCAAACGTTGGTAGCTGCCCGCAAGAGCTTCTCGCTATAATTGACTGGTACAAATTGTTGCGAACCCTTGCGCGGAACCAGGTCTTCTGAAAGGTAGGTCTTGTCTTCACTTAACCGTACCGAAGAAAATAATCCCCAGTCAATATTCCGTTAAACGTGCAGTCCGAAACCTACACAGACCGACTTGTTTGTGTGGTAAATGTCGTTTCCTACTCACAGTGCACTAGCGGCCCGTCCCGTTGTTTTATGATTATGGTGTAAATTGGCGGAGAATAGGGTTCAGTGAGGCCGCGTGAGCTTCGCTTGGCTCCGGGCTGGATCTTGCACTATCGCCGCCGCTCGCGCTGATATCTGTGACGAGAGAGCAGGCAGTGGACGTCGACTCCGCCCATTGCAGCTGCAACCCGGAAGCAAACAATTAATCCGGAAAAAATAAGCAATTAACGTTATAATACACACAATTAAAATGATATGTTGAATGAGAACGAGAAGCCTTTTTTGAGGTGGAAGGTAGTGCGTTTGTTTCTCTTAAGTAGAGGCTAGCCTATAAGTCTTGTAATGATATCCCATCTGGATGTCTGCATGATGTAGCAGGCAAGGCCTAGATGTGGCTACAAATTAACTATTGGTCCAGGATATGAAGCCTGGGGGCTTATAGGGGCCTATTGATGTAAATTATATAATTTAAAAATGTGTAGACAACCAGTTATTGCTATCACTCTAGGCTGTAATGATATAATAAAATAAAAGTGGGCCTACGCAAAATATTGGGCCTATGGGTATGATATTCCCTCACGGGATAAAAAGAGTGTATATACTTACTTATATATTTAATGTGTGCAGTGGTGTTTTTTCCACACGGGCTAGGCCTAGGCTCATGCAATTGCAATGCATTAATCTGATAATATTTCATGAGCTGGAATACAGTCAATGATAAAGCAGCCATACCTGAAGCAAATGGGTTGGCTATGCAATGTGAGCTCACATACATTATTATGTAAATATATGTAAATTATAGTAAAGGAGCTGAGTTTAATAGCTTGTTGTCCTCTGTGGATCATGTGCCAATGCCTGTGACTTATGGAGCGTATTCATGTTGTGTATGTGTGTGTTTTGTGTGTGTGTGTGTGTGTGTGTGTGTGTGTGTGTGTGTGTGTGGACATGAACCATAGAGGACCATGGCCTAGTTTAATATCAGATAAAAGGCTTTCTCAAACTCTCTGTGTGCAAGCAGTCTGAGCTTTGCCTCCTGAATTGACAGGCAAAATATTTGTATACCTGCCTCACATGCTTCTATGTACTCTTCTATGAATAGATAACGTGATAGACAAATGTGGGCACTGAAAAATTGCTAGCCTTGCAGCCTATATCCAGGATTGGGTTTAAAGTGATGACTAGATAAAACGGTTTCAATTACGCTGCAAATTCCGGAGAGAGATAAGCATACATACACACAAATGTGCAGTCCATTTGTAGTTTTATTTGAAATTAAGCTCCAACTGTAGCTATTCATACTAACATAAATCCAACAATACATATTCATATAGAACAGTAGTGTTCTTTTTCTGTCCTGGTCTGACAGTGTGGGAGTGTCCCGCTCTTTCTATGAATATTGATGGTAATATTGATACAGTGTGTCTGATGACACCAATACTGTTTGAAATATGAGATCATTTCACTTCTGTGTCTGGTATGGCTTCTCTCTCTCTCTCCCTCTTTCTCTCTCCCTCTCTCTCTCTCTCTCTGTCTCTCTCTCAAACACACACACACAGAACACACAACACACACTCACACACAGAATTATATTAACTGATCAATGAGGGCCTCCAGTCAATACCATTTGCCCCAAGCTGATCTTTGGCTTTTCCCCCACATAAGAGAGAGAGAGAGAGAGAGAGAGAGAGAGAGAGAGAGAGATGAGCAAAGTCTTTCAGTATGGAGATTAAACCATTAGACAGGATTCGCCTGGGGTCTGAGAAGTATGCTGATGGTTTGATACGTTGCTTAAAATGTGTGTGGCATAGTCTGCCTGCTGGTGATTTTTTGCTTTGTGCTTTTTCTGGTGAGTTAGATTAGATTAGATTAGATTAGATTATATATGTGTTAAAATGATGTATTAAGTCTGCACTAAATTAAACATTAATGGTTGTATAATATGTATTGTATATGTAATATTGTTGTTATTATGACTATTATTATAGGTTTATTTTAATCTATTCTTTTTAACTAATAATGCAGTGTTTATACTGTAAGTCACTTCACAAAAGCCTCTGCAAAATTGCATAAGCATAAACATACATAGAGTTTTGTGCATTGTATAATCCTCAATTATATTTGTAATATTTTTTATTAAATTACTTTATATAGTGTGTTGTTTATTAACCTGGAAGCTCCCCAATTTGGTGCTTCACTTTATCCTTTGCCATCATTAACAGAGGGGATTATTGTGTGTCAAATGTTTGCAAATGCATTGTGTACTTGTGCATTGTGAAGTAACCTTCCAGCAATTCCTCCTCATTCCACTGACATGGTAATCAGGTACTCACTCACACATGGGGCCTGAGGGCTTATAGCTTCAGCCAGTTAGCCTCCTTCTAGCTAAATCACTGGAGATAATTATCCTGGCAGGAAACCCTCCTTTAGACTTCAATGCATTACTTTTGCAATGCATGTTTCAAATGAATAGGAAAATTTTGTTGTTTTTTCTCATGGACCAGTCATGGGTGACTCAGTTCAGTCACAACATGTTCATGTGACATTAATTATTTCTGTTGAAGTGATGACAGACATTGTGCAGTGGTAGAGTGTAGCCATCCTGTAGCTTTTTCTTCCTGTCGAATTACATGTCCACCTGGACAGCCCAACAGAAAAAGTCTACAGATCTTTAACACTTTGCCTGCATATCCCCTATACCACCATCCGAATGAGCAGGTCACTGTTGCCTTGAGGTACGATTCACTCCCACATGATATGTGTCAGTCACAACCAAGTTACCGCTGAAACGAAATGAAAATGGAAAAATCAAATCCCATGAGTTGTCTCAGTGCTTTTGTGCTTGTTTTAACCAGGTTTTTGACAAAATGCCAAACAACCTCATGATGAGGGACACAGATTTCCACTCGAGTGTCTCATTACACTTCACACACTGGCTCATTAGATCTGTTGTTAGATGGCGGTGCATGACTATTTTTTTTTTTTTAATTGACGGCTTACATAGGTCTACGCAGATACATGAAAATAAATAATAATGTGTATTTTATTCTCCCTTCAAGAGGAGAATAACAAAGATCACACTGTAGTATGTTTGTCACATGCTCTTGCCAACCTGCCCTGAGCTTTTCAGTGCTTCATTGTTATGATGCTCTAGTTGAGGGCTAGTTCATGCAAATTCAAATGAATAGGTTTAGTCTTCAATCATGCACATTCAAGAGATACATGTGGGATGAGCTGGTAATGTGCTATACAAGATACAGAAGACTGAGCTACCAATGCAATATGGAACCTTAAAGCAACACCAAAGAGTTTTTTGCACCTTAAAATAATGTTTCCAAAATGTGGTTCATCAACTGTGACGGTGAACAGCACACGGTGACGGTGAACAGCACAATGAGACATAAGAAACTACAAATTTGACTTGCATGATGTCGCAATATATCTACTTTCATAAAATCATGCACTTATTCTATCTTGTCTGTGGACATCGTTATTTGCAAAGCCATTGCTGGATAAACAAATAGCGTGCGTGCGACAGAGGAAAAGTTATTTGGTGTTTTTCACATTGATCTCTGTTTCTCGAGGTCACTGAGTACTGTCGGCACGAAGGAAAAAATGACACTCTCACATGGGGGCTCATGAACATCCCCTCAGAGTGTAGCACTCATAGACTCATAGCAACATCATGAATGCAGCAAATGCCTGCAATTGTCCTCTGTGAATCATGCACCAAAGCCTGTGACTCCTGGAATATACTCGTAGGTGTGTGTTTGTGTGCACTGCTTAATCTAAACTGTGTGTGTGTGAATTTACAGTAATTTCCTAGTGTATTAGCCACATTGGGCATGAACTGCAGGACAGTATTTTATGTAAATATTAAAACAAAGCAAAACATTGTATGGACCGCACCCCATGTATTACCACAGTGCTCAAAGCCCAATGAATCAGAATCAAATCGTGCTCTAAAAGAAAAGCAATGCATTCTCATGTATAACTTTCCCCTGTAATAACTAAAGAAATCTTACCAAATCAATATATAAAACTTGGGTAGCAGTCAATGAAATGATGGTAGAGGTTTTAGATGTTTACTGGGTCCCATGGTTGCAGGTCACTCTTTGCTTTATTGCAGTTTAAGTCACCTCATAAAGCATTCATGACTGCTATGCTATGGAGCTGCAGAGCTGCAACTTGCTGAAACCTTATTTATGTACAGCAGGAAGCCGTCTGCTTGTAGCAACAACTTCATCACAATGAAAAATGAATGAGACACCATATTTTATTGGGGAAACTCTGCCTTCTTCTCCCTATATGTCTCTTACCCCCCATTGTCACTGTTTACTAAAGAGAGAGTTTTTTTATGTGTGTCTATTTGTGTTTGTGTCTTGTTGTATGTGCATATCATCTGTGTATATTTGTGCATGAAGATTAAAATATAAGTCATGACTGACAGTCAATCAAAAGTTAAGGTGAATTTTTGTTCTGGAAAGGTTATTTAGGATGCATGTCTCTCTCTGGTTGTAGGACTTAGATTGTACATCTAATGGATGGGTTTAACTAAGGTTATAATCTGCACAGTTACCAGGGAGCACAGCAATTTTGTTAAGTTGCATGTTAAATCATGCAATATGCACTGGTCCTACTGCCTGAATTAAGAGGAGTCACCAACAGTTTTCTCAACTGGATTGGGTGCAATGCTGCATTATGAATCAGTGAAATATGACTCATTGCATGATGAAAAATGAATACACCCAAAAAGGTTACCCCACTCAAATATTCACCCTGTAATTTGGGGCTATGGAATAACTCCTTTACCTCAATGATAAAATCACATATCCCGGTATTTCAAGGCTCTCTCCCATGGTTATAATCATGTTATTTATCATTATAATACAGCAGGTTAACATCTAAGGTCTAAACATCTAAGGCTAAAGCTGCCCAACCAGAGACACACCGGTATATGTCTTCAAATCAGGGATTACACTTGAACAGTGACAGTCTGCAGTCACTACCTCAGTTAGAGGGCAAGCTATAGAAAGTTCTGCTGTCCATGACAATCAGAACAGGACTCTGACCTCACAAGCCAAGTTTTCGAGGCTTCACATAAGCGGAGTGATTTTTAGTCTTTACAGGGCTTGAGGCTTCAGTATAGTGAGCATTTAACACCAAAGAACGAGTATGTCTTAGGAGGATGCAGGGGATTTGTGAAATGTGTTTATTAATGATGTATGATGCTGACTCACTGTTCTCTGTTTCAGATTCAGGCAGTCCTGTAACTTCAACGTTAACCATGCAATGTGTTCAGTACAATCAGGACAGCAGGTATATGCAAGAACACATTGCTGTTATTGCTTATGTTTCCACAATGTTTAGCTTTGATTGCACAAATACATCCGTTTTGCATCCATGTTTTCATATCTCCATTCACTTTCTCCTTCAACTTCCTATTCTATCTATATATCTTTTCATCAGTCACTCACCCATGCAATAATACACATAATCTGACTCAATGAACTAAAAGAAAGTGGGAGAGGAGAGAAAAGCAAAAGAACAAGGGATGACAGAGATGTATTATTCATCCTCTGCATGACTGGTATTGTAAATCTTCCAAATGCTATTACAGTGTGATGAATAATGTATGTTACATCTTGAACGCTCTAGAGAGTGTGTATGTGTGTGTGTGTGAGAGAGAGAGAGAGAGACAGAGAAGGGGCAGATGTAAGATGTGTTGCTATGTGGGTGGGCTGTGTATAGGTGGCAATAGGCTAAGGTGAATCTGAGTGATACCTGGATGGGCAGCTGTTAGGTCATGTATGTTGCATGTTCGTGTGAGAGAAAGATAATCAAGAGAGGTGGATATTAGCCTTTGTATGGGTAACTTGTGTGGTGTAATTAACAGTTTTCCAAGGGACACTCAAATCTGTCCAAATGTGAGTGTGAAAATAAACTTGCAGTGTTCTCCTTAATGAGGCAGTCTGTCATAGAGCATGAATCACTTTTCTTTAGCCAGCTGCTAGGGCATGAAGAGATTTGGAATAAATACAACATCTGTGTGGAATAGACTGAATATAATCGGCCTAAGGCATTGATACATATTGGGTAGGGTAGATTATCACAATGTATAGCAAAAAATTTAATGGGAATAAGATCACTAAATCATAGAAGCCTAACAATTAAATATGCATGGTAGTCTATACTTTACATCACATTTATTCATTTAGCTGACACTTTTGTCCAAAGCAACTTGCAGAGTGGGATGACATTCAAGCTACAGTGCAAAAGTTTAACTTTAAACTTTATACAATACACAAACCGAGCAGTGCAGAGTTTAAGTTAAGCTTAGTAGTCGAGAGATAGAGGTGGATAGTGCATGGGTCTGGGTGCTAGTTAGGTTGGTGTGTTAGGTTCATAAGTGGTGTTAGAAAATGTTAACATACTAAACATATTTGTTAACTAATAGAGAGAGAGAGAGAGAGAGAGAGAGAGAATGAGCACAATAATGTCAGTCAGGCAGGGATAGAAGGAAAGGAGCAAGGAGGAAATAAATAGAAAATAAAGACACATATCCAGTTAAAACGTGCCATAGCTTATATATATATGGATATGCATAGATTGTTATGTTGACTCTGGCGGTTTTTATTTAAGGTAACTCCAATCGGACTAGAGTTTTTAGCTGAGCGCTCGCACACACACACACACACACACACACACACGATTTTAGGCTATGATGAGAGGAATTAAAATCTCTCTTCCAAGCCCGTGGGTGGCGCTAATGCCCCTTCTGGTCGGAAGTAACCTCCAATATAGTTAGAAGAAGATTTTGTGTTTATGTTGGCTGGTGTACGTTATTGGGGGTGAAATATTAAACTGAAAACAAGTGAGTGAGTCTCTGGTGGTGAGACGTCTTATCATAGCCTAAAGCAACGTTACATGAGATACGGTCGAATAATTTGTTGTCGAAAATGGCTTCGCCGTCTGCTAGTCCCAGCTCACCGGTGATGGTGGACGTGGTCGCGGTTTCAGTTTCTCCTGGTCCCAGCAGCAAAACGCCGTCTACAACCACACCACCATCCTCCACCTTGGGGAGAGGAAAGAAGCGACCTGCTAGCCCAGCTATTAATCCCGGAGTCACTAGCAACAGCAAGAAAAAAAAGATACAGTTTACTGCTAGCTCTACAGGCCAGGTTCGTTGGGCCAAGAATTACCATGAATGTATACGGTATGTTTTCGCATTCTGCAGATATTAATAGCCATTCTGCTTATGTTTACTTGGCGTTTTTTCAGTTAGCAACCGTGGATGTCACAACAAGCGAAGCAAAATCAGGAGGAGGTGACGTTACCTCTGGGTCAGCTGAACCTGCGGCAAAACCTCTGCCTTTCAAAGACCCCAGTTTTGTGGTGAGTTAGTCGTCTACTTCTCTGACCATAGCCAAACCTACACTACCTTTATCAGTCAGTCAGTAGCAGACCACTTCATCCCTGAGCAAGAAACACATGCACACATTTAATTTCCCTCCTAAGTTTAGAGTCTTAAGGTTTGGACCATCTTTACCAGCAAGTGAGACTAGTGTTTTTTATGACTTCCCATTCATTTGTATTCATCTGGTCTTTTCCCCTTCCTCTCCGTGTCCCTCTGTTTCAACCCCACTCCCCTCCTTACAGCACTCTGGTATAGGAGGGGCTGCAGCAGGGAAGAAGAATCGGAGCTGGAAGAACCTGAAGCAGATTATAGCCTCAGAGCGTGTTCTGCCTTGGAAAATCGACCATCCCAACTGTGAGTCATTTCAACTGCAGCTCTCCATGTTTCTGTAAATTAATCATTCTGTTTCCATGCTGTAGGACTGCAAGTATTTTGTGTCCTGTGGAAGGATGATCGGAATGCTTCCTGTCAATGAGATTATCTAACTAGTGCATTGGGGAAACTGTCATAATATATAATATGAGAACATGTTGATGGGAAGCATTGTTCTTATTCTTTCTAGTCTGCTTGGAGTCCATCCATATGCAGTTGCCCGTTACCTTAGTTCGTAGTCACTAAAAACTAGCATAGGAATAGGAACTTGGATGTCCTCAGGCAGACCTGAAAAAATACCCTCTGATGAGGAAATATACAGTATCTCACCCATCACATTTTGTAAATATTTTATTTGATCTTTTCATGGGACAACACTAAATAATTGACACTTTGCTACAGTGCAGTCAGTGTACAGCTTGTGTAACAGTGTAAATTTACTGTCCCCTCAAAATAACTCAACACACAGCCATTAATGTCTAAACCGCTGGCAACAAAAGTAAGTGAAAATGTCCAAATTGGACCCAATTAGCCATTTTCCCTCCCCGGTGTCATGTGACTCGTTGGTGTTACAAGGTCTCAGGTGTGAATGGGGAGCAGGTGTGTTAAACTTGGTGTTATCGCTCTCATACTGGTCACTTAAAGTTCAACGTGGTACCTCATGGCAAAGAACTGAGGATCTGAAAAAAATAATTGTTACTCTACATAAAGATGGCCTAGGCTATATGAAGATTGCTTACACCCTGAAACTGAGCTGCAGCGTGGTGGCCAAGACCATACAGCGATTTAACAATACAGGTTCCACTCAGAACAGGCCTCGGCATGGTCGTCCAAAGAAGTTGCGTGCACATGCTCATATCCAGAGGTTGTCTTTGCGCTTCGCTCGCCGCTAGGTTGCTCTTGATTAAGATAATGTTCCGATAATTTTTGTTGTGCTTGTCGCCAGCGCAAAATACCTATGATTTACAGCACGCCACGGTCAAAGTTCAACATGGTGGAACGCACAATAGCGACAAGGCGGGAAAATGCTGCTTGTGCTGCGCTTTGCTCAGCGCAGCGGCAGGCCAGTTCTTGCACGCGCAAGCCATTGAAAATAATAGGTTTCATAGTGCACTGCTGCCGCTTGCGCATACAATGTAAACCCGGCATTAGTCAAAAGTTCCACAAAAACAAAAAAATCACAGAAATATATACAGTAATTTGTCAAGTCTTCTGTGCAGATACATAACTGTAAAATTATCAGAAAAAAACACCTCCATTTATATGATGGGGTTAATGAAACATGGCATCAAATATAGTATCAGTGTAGTCATACTAACATGTTTTATATCTTTTACAATAGATTACAACATAGATGCACCCCCTTCCTTGAAACCAGCAAAGAAATACTCCGACATCTCTGGTCTTGTGGTAAGAAGTGCATTTATAGACCCAAAGACATTCCAGTGCATATGAATATCTGTGTGGGTGAGCACTGCGTTGTAGGACAGATAGTTTTTATCATACTCACTTGCTATGTTATGTGTTACAGGCCAACTACACAGATCCCCAGACTAAGCTGAGGTTTGCCTCCACAGAAGAGTTCTCTTACATCCGCCTTCTGCCCACTGATGTGGTCACTGGCTACTTGACATTGAGGAAGGCCACTTGCATAGTGCCCTAACATAAGGGTGCACTCAATCATAAAAAATACATATATGTATTGTGTGCTTTTGAAATACTGTGCACCTGATCACACCTAATGTGGAATGCGTATGTGTGTGTCTTGTAATGTAAACCATATCTGCTCTCTGGTATCCAGAGTAATGTATATTTGTATTTGCTTTGACACTTTCTTCAACTTGTTTTGTACAACTGTTATCCTTAGATTTGTAGCTACTGCTAAACACCCTATTCCCCAGGACATTGGAATTAAATTCCTGTTTAGTTTTTTGTACATGTGTGTTTTTTTATTTATTTATTTATTTTTTAATTTTAATATATATATCTTAATCTGGGCATATGAAGCAGTGCCAAAGTGTGCTTTAATTGAATGGCATGCACACTGGTCGTGAGATGTGAGCAGGTCTGCATCTCAGAAACGGTGTGGATCTAAAGGCCAACGCCCAGTGGCGACGACATTCACGTCTATGAATTTGATGCTCAAGAGAGAACAATTTTCTAAACTTTGCCGTTGACACGTGTCAGATGCTCCGTTTAAAGTAATGGAGGTCTAAGCTTTGGCATCACTTGATGTGCGTCTGACGCTGCCAGTGGGCGTTGGCCTTAATAGTTTTGGCCCTGACTTAATTTTTCTTCTTTCCACACAGAACCAATAAGTTGAAAAAAAATTTGATAATTACGTGCCGACCAATAAATTTAGTATTCCTAGATCTCCTTTGGGATTATTTAATATAGGCCTGCTGATATTTTTTCATTCCTAATCACTTTAAACAACTAAAACTGTATGGAAAAGTATGCCTGTTGCTTCTAGAACATTTCGCTCTACTCACAGCATGTTTCCAGCATTAAGCAGGGTTTTACTGCCACCTGCTGTGTAGCGATGATAATGATGTTGGACAACCACATGAAGCACTGTGTCTAGTTGGCAAGTTAATGCTGCAACTCAATACACATTTTCTTAATTACTCGGAGATTACAAATTTTCTGGCATACCTTCACTGACCTCAGAATTAACCAAATTAATTTCAGGTCATTTAAACATACACAGGACTGATGTTAAATTCCTAGGGGATTTCCCACAGTGACCCATTTCACATTACACTGCATGTAATGTGACATTCAACAACATGCCGTATGTTCTACCCAGGATCCGTAAAGGTTCTCATTCACGACTGAAAACGCTAGTGCTACTACCAGCATAGCCTGAATTTCTAACCAAAGGACTAAAACCACATTACCAGCAGCACAGCCTTCATGAGCATTTCACAAGGGTTTCTTCCTTCATCTGTCTTTCATTGCATTAGGCCCATGCACGTCCAGAGCCTCAATAGTGCTGTCTGCCATCCTGGACCTACGCCTGGGTTGGGATGCAAACGGCTATCAAGAAGTATCATTCCGGAAGCACAGCAACAAGAGTTCACATACAGGTGCATCTCAAAAAATCTAAATATCATGGACAAGTCCATTGCCCTGCATAGACTGAGATAAAGGCTCAGGAAACCATTGCAGGTGTTTTGACTTAATCAGCTTATTAGAGCTTATCTCAGATTGACATTTCTATCATGAATTATTTATTGTAATATTTTGAGATTCTGGGTTTCTGAATAATCAATATTAGTATAATTAAAATTAAAACAAAAACATGGCTTGAAATATTTCAATTTATGTGTAATGAATCTAGATTATATGAATACACTGATACACTGAACTTGGGCCCTCGGAACCAAATCTGACAGCAAGCAGCTTTGGAGTTTTGGAAGTAGGCTGCAGGCAGGCAGCTGATGGATACATTAACTGGCATGCGTAAGGTAATTGTAAGGTAAAAGCAACGACCGAAATGCAGTGTTGAAACACATGTATGAAACGTATTAAATATGCAAACGGGTGGTTGACGTTTTAGGCCGAAAAAAAGTTCAGATATTAGGCATGGAAATCACTTAGTCCTGTTGTACTGACCCTTCCATTCCCAAAAATATGTATGGTCTTTTAGATTTTGTGTTGAAATTAATATTTATTCACTAATTAGTTGTGGTAGTGACTAAAATTGTCATATGGTGTGACATGAAAGTTATTGTTTGTAAAATTATAATGGGGTATTTTGTTTTTAATGTGAGCAATGTATTAGAATCTTCTATCATTACTTCATCAAGATCTAGCATTTCCTTGTGCAAATTTATTACATTTTACAGTATATTTCTTCATCAATACACAGAGTAAGGCATATGTCCTCAATCTTTCAATAAACGTCATATTCATTTTGACATACCTTGATATAAAAGAAAGAAAATGCTTGTGACTTTTGCTGACCCTATTTTATATCTGTTCCATTGAGATTTTTATGATTTAGACCCCAAAAGCCTTTTTATTTTCATAATTTCTTGATGTCACACCAAATTATATGGTGTCACGCCATATGATAAATAACACCACAAAACAATCTGTTAATACAAAAATGTGTATTATATGCATTTCACAAGCAACAAAAGACAGTTTAAGACATCATTCACTTTCAGAAATCACAACTATGCAAAACAGAATGCCATCAAATATTGTATAGCTCTTGGGTTCCCTGAGTTTCTCTTCTCAATGGTGGGCTTCAATCTGAATGTTTGTACGGTAGTTCCCCTTTGAGTTTATTCTCTTTATATCTGTTAAAAGACAAATTCAACAATTTATTCAGATAATTTAAAAAGTTTTCCTGCATTATAATCAGATTAAATTGTTGCAATTACTTATAGTGCTAAAGACAACATTAATATTACTGTTTTCTTTAACACCAGAATTTATTTTCTCAGACTACTATTGATATTTAGAATGTCAAATATGTATCTTTTGTATCCAAGGCTGTAGAGTGAGTGAGTGAGTGTGTGTGGGGGTGATTTGAGTTTTATGTGTGTGTGATAGTTGCACATCTTAAATAATACATGTTAAATCGTGTTAAATATGTCAAAATATATATCACACTTAATTATGAGTTAAACATATGTATGAAAAAACATTATTTATGCAGGAAAATGCAGTTTCTATCATACAGTGTGACAAATAAATCATATGTTGAGGAAACCCGGTCACACTATATGATATGGGGTCACACCATATGAGGTTTCATGTACTTAGCATGACATTAAGCAATGTGCATTTATTTTACTTGGGCATTTTTGCGTAAAATGCGTCACATCAAAAGACAATGCAAAAGGGAACTGAAGCAGGAGTGCCGGATATACTTGATTTTTTTGAAAACATGAATAGAGACAACTCACCTTGTAACTTTCAGTGTCCTTCTAAGGTGTTGTTCTTCCTCCTGAAAGAAGGAGGACCCCTACTCCCCAAAGGTCTCCAAACAATTCCCCGTTTAAAAAAAGGAATATGGCGTCACACCATATGATATACATTTCTGGGACAAAGTGTTTTAGTTAAGGGTGGCTTCACAATATTATGCCTGAACTTTTAGTCAAGCAGACTCACAAGTAGGCATCTGGGTTATCAATATGATTGAATAAACAGAATATGAATTAATGTTCTTGTTTTTATTCAAAATTTGTGAAATGTGACTGGGACAGTCACGCCATATGAGCTTTTTCTGGTTTGGCTGAAAATTGTGAAAAATGGAAGATTAATCCCATGAATGCTCTGTATGTTCATATAAAACAGCATTTTCTGAACAATATCATCATAGTTTTTGATATATTTATTTTATAATTTAGCCTACCTATCTTTGATAGCCTAGAAATCTAGACGCGCCCCTAGCGGAAGCAAATTACATTTGCTGCCAGGGCTAGTCTAGCAACTCTCCGTTGGCTTGTGAGCTCCAGAAATCGAAACTTAATCAGGCCAATGAAATCGTGTATAGAGTCGTTAGGTGGGCTTAACATAAAGATTGAGTTGCAACGGTTTGGCTTGAATTCCCTGCTACTTGAAAACAAATAAGATGGATGTTGCTGCTGGCGAACAGTGTGACACGAGTTAAGCTTTTATTAAGTTGGCAAACGTTTGAACTAGCCAACTAGCTCTGGTGGGAAACGCATGGGACTCATAGCGCTGCAGCTGTCCTATTGCATGCAGAGGGAATTTAAAAGACAACTGATTATCCCGCCCCTCGGACTGAGCACTGCGAACGGTGAGTTTCCAGACCCTACCTTTTAATGTGGGTCTGGCTCGTCAGGCTATATCTTTGACACATTGGACCAAAAAAAGGCCATGTCATGTCAACCACCCAAACACAGATCCGGTATAAACACTGATGAGGTATGAGCTACCTTCATCCAAACAAAAACTTTTCAAATGACTGGCACTTGCTTGCCCAGTGTTCTTTCTGTTATTTTTTTGTTTTGTTTTATTGACTGTGCACCTCTGTATTTTAATCATTTGCAATGACATTCATATGACGCCCCCTCAAACTACAGTGCCCACACAGCGTGTTGAATATGCGTGTGAATCCTGCTTGTGCTATTGTTATTGCCATCGTTTACGTGTGGTAATGAATGAAGCCATGCCGCGGCATGTATGTGTGACGGGTGGGAAAGGGATAAGCCGTTGATGCACCTGGCGTCTTTTTTGGCTTAATTGTTTGAGGCAGACGTCAACTATTACAGGCCATAAGCTTACAAACTTTGTGATGTGTTTTGACAAATAGTGTTTCAGTCCTCCGGTGCCTGGTCGTCATCATCGGCTGTGGTACATGCAGGGGGCGTCGATATTCAGGTATTAAATGATTTTATTGTCCGTCCAGTTAGTGCAGCTTTGCTATAACAAATGTGTATTTATATTGTAGCTCCCTTATTCGCGTTGTGTCCGGACAGGGTGGCTGGCTAGCTGCACGAATGTTTGTTGAAGATTCTATTAGCTTAAATGTTATGTATATTAAAGTGTAACCCGTTAATCTTAACAGGAGAAGGGTACATGCTGTTGTGTGTTGAATATGCACTCATTGTCTAGTGTCATGTGGAAATGTTGGTTGAATGTGCATGGATTAATGTGATCTTTTGTTATTTTCAGGAGCAAGTTATACCCACTGTTTTCCCTATATGTAAAAAATTATATGTCAGTGGGTTAATGTTATGTTGTAGGTAGCTGTAGTGTGTAAAACCACCTCCAAGTTTGCGTGTTTATTTATTCTCTTGCTGTGTATGGCGAGGGCTGCTCCTTTCCTTTCATTCCTTTGTCAGCTGGGGCTGGGAGAACTCCGAGGGTAGCATACTCTGCTCTGCCTCCACCCTAGTCAGTGTAGCCTGCAGGAGGCCTGTACACGACACCGCCGGGTGGATTTTCTCTTATCGCTTTCACACCTTTAACGACTCCGGCAATTAAAAACCTCGCGTTTACACACAGAGGTGTAACCGGCTAAATGTGCTGTAGTGCATATGCCAGACCAGTCGATGGCGCCGCTGTGCAGAAGCTTCACGATAATTTCGCGTGAATCGCGTAGAAGAAAACATTGTTGAAACAGTTTGTTAAGCCAGAGAATGTCTAATAAGTGCTCTGGTTAAGCAGTCGCACGAAATAAGGAGACTACAGACAATTCGGTTTTCAATTCAACTGTTAAACTAATAAAGTTCATTTTCAAGGTATGTGACTGCTATGTGAAATTTCAAATTGTGCGGTTGTGCGGCCCGCCGGCCAATTTTCAAAACCCAGTGTGGCCCTTGAGCCAAAAAGTTTGCCCACCCCTGACATAAATCATGTCAGGGGAAAGAAAAACATTTTAATATGATAAATAAATGGTTTGGTTTGTTTTGACAAGCAACATGTCAGGTTGAGTGCCGTGGCTGAGTTGAGAGGTGGGGCTATGTCGTCATAAAGTTGCCGGCTTCGCACCTACAGGCGTCTACATGGCGAAAGTTAGCCGGCGGTTTCAAAAGTTTCCACTTCGGAAGCCGGTTTCAAAAGCTATCGGTTTCAGTCTCCTAAACTGCCGGCGTCGTGTACATGCAAGGCGTAATCGTTAACAAAACCTCACCGGTTTCACAAAAACCGGCGTCGTGTGCACGGCGTCTGTGTGTGTAGTGACATTATTGGCTGTGTTGCAGTTTGTAGTGGATTGTTGCCTGGGTGGTGTATATTTGAACTAATTGTAGCGCTCCTAGTAGTATATAGCTACCGGTGTGTAGTGGTGTTAATTATATCAATCTTATGCATAGTATAGCTAACTGCTGTGTGATATAGGCCAGTTATATTCCTGCTAGGCTAGACTATGAAATTGTCCTCTGGGTGATTCCATCCTCAGCTGGCACCTCTTTATCCCTCGCCCTTATTGAAGTGATTGTGCCCTCTTTTGGGGGGATTTATATTTATTCTGTTTCTTTTCTTATTTTTTTTAGCAAGCATAGTAGCCTATCTGTAGTGTATGCACATTGACATAACATTGTTTATATGGTGTGGTTAAAAAAAAAAAAAAAACTGGTTATGTAACAACTCCTCCTTGACTTCAACTAAAGAATTCATAAATATTTATATTTTTGCTACAAACAAATCAGACATTAAAAGTGCATTATTTTTGTACACTGGCTACTCCCTCAGTCATTCAATTGAATACCCGATAGTGGGGAACACTGGGTTTCCATATTGATCTATTAACTTTGGCCCCTAGTGGTGGTGCTAGTGTGGTTAGGTTACATATGCGTCAAGAAAATTAGACTAGATTACATAGGCTAGCCTACTCTACATTATGGTTTGTCTGTTTATTGTCTGATACAACAAAACGAAAAGCTACAGACCATAGACTTTGGTGGAAAAGTGTAGTTTTGGGTGAAGACATTAGGCTACATTTTGAAGCTAATCCATGTCATTTAATTGTTTTTTTTAATTCGGTTTCATGTTCACGAAAGCTGGTAACAATTTGGCCTTGGCCTTACGCACCGATGTAGCCTATGTGGAGGTGCGAGTGTGACAGTTTTTGCAATGACGTCATTAAAATAGCGTCCCCCCACTTTAAAAATCCCCACTACACCACTGGATATTGGCTGATCTATCGGTCCATCCCTATTTTTTAGGACCACCCCCAACAACCAAGGGCACAAAATATGATGCCATCTTTAATGGTCAAACTCTACAATCAGTGCCACACAGTTCACAAGTCTTGTGATGTTTTCAGTTATGTACATCTTTTGGTTTGCAGGATCTTTAATGAAAAGTGAATTGCTGTGCAAAGCAATACCCTTTCAAACGGAGGATGTTTTCATCCACAAAGCACTCCTTAGGAGGTAGGCTCTCAGAATCTCAGTTCCTGTAAGGCATACATTTTACACTGTGATGTACATCTGTGTGTTTTCAGACAGAAACACTGTACTGTATTGTAATGTCTGTGAGTCTCACAATTTAAGATTTTCTTCTATTTACATTGATTCTTTTAGCAAATCTTTTTTTCTGAAGCTACTTACATATATCAGTTAAATTACAAGGGAGCAACTCAGGGTTAAATGCCTTGCACAAGGGTACAAACTACTGGCTACTGCATGCTAGCACAGCTCTTTAACCACTACGCTACCACCGCCCCATTATTAGAGCAATAGTTCACCTCAGTTCAGGCAGTAGGCCCAGGGACTGGTCAGTCAGTCAGTTATTCTTGACTTGATGAAGGGCAGGTATGTGGGTCAAACTATTTTGATCCTGCTGCTGTTGTGCGTGTCAGTGTGTGTGGCTGACCACAAACACATGGATCCTCCAAATCAAGGTGTATAGCCTTGGTGAGCAGCCTATTAAAGGTGGACAGTTTGGCTATATCCATCTAGACTATATTGTAGCTGTCAAAAAGCACCTATCAGATTACACACCAATGCTCGTTAGCATGCTAGGGCCTACAGGACATTCGCCCTACAATGGGTTAATGGAGTTTGCATGCATCGATGTGACGCCACCGGCGCTGAGGTGAGCCAATCAGCGTGACCCACTGAGCAGCCACTGCAAGTGGAATGCGGGTGGAAAGGGGTTGTTCGATTATGCGTTGGAACTACTGCGGCACTTAACGGACAAGGTAAACATTAATCCTTCTCGTGTACTTTTTTGCAATACTAAAACGACATTACTGACTTCTATCTACCATATTTGCGCAGGCGGCGTTTACAGATGTGTGGTGTCGGTTGGGTAGCAGCTACTGCTGTGGTATAGGCTAGTTTGTGAACTAGAAGGATGGCTAGTTACTGCATGCTTAATGTCAACTGGCATTTAGCAGCCGACCCGACAACTCGTAGCGTGCCATTTAACAGCCAAATGATATCGACCCTGGCTTAGTGCAATCGGACGTCATTTTGACCCTGGTTAAATCAATGTTTGCTTCTGAACTGACGTTACCCGTCAAAAAAATAAAAAATAAGGAGAGTAACATTACATACGCGCGTGAGGAGTGGGATTCTTGCCCACTCCTGCCTTATTTAGCCAAGTTAGCCTGCTTAATACCAATGAACAGATGTTAAACCAACTTTAAAACACCAGTCAGTCACGACAGTGTACGTCTTGTACTGAGTGTAGCACATCCTATCCAAAAATACGGTCGGTATAGGTGGCTAGCATATTTGGGCGTTTTCTCTAGTTTGCTGCGAGCGGTCGTCCGCTTATTGCCCCCGGTGAATCATAGCTATCCGACCGCTAACGTTAACTGGCCTGTGGAATTTTTTGCAGTTGGGTGTAACTTTAAATCAAACGAATGTCCCGTTTTTTCCACTTCCGTTTAAGATAAAGTTCAGCATGTAAATTGGATGTAATGTTCTGACAGGTTTTACTCGTTTTGTGAGTCCTGCGTTTGCGTGTCCACACAGCATGCTGTTGTCCAGGCTATTTATTCCCGTCCATTGAGGCAGCGGGCATGAGTTACGCCATACAGGTGACAAGGAGGAGGAAAGCTAATTATAATCGCCCTGGGGTCGTCTAGTGCTGGTCAGCGCGTTGAATGTCAAGAGACTCGTATAGCCAGGACGCGGGGTCAACTACCAGTCAAATATTTACCACAGAATGCAGTATAGAGACCGAAAATCGCTTTTATCGTGGTGGTCTGTTTGAAGTGTAACACCTGGCCACGGGACGCAAAAGCTATAAGTAGCCTGTCAGCATAACCATATAAGTTCAGGTTACATTTCTTAATGGATGTATGCAGACAACTATTTGGGTTTTATTGTAACGTTTGAGCATTATTATAATGTCTATTATTATAGCGGCAGTGAGGACATAATAATGAGCGCAATTTGCTGGTCATTATAAGAAGAATTCCATGTTGGTCACACAAAGATATGCAAAGTACTTCCATCAGGGTGTGTGGGCGTGTATTTTTGTCTATCAAACGAGTGGAGAGCAAATTTGTGAAATGTTTTGCTGTTATCCAAATAGGTCCAGTTATGTTGTTTTTCTGATTTCAAGCCCTCATTAACTGTCCTGAAATAGTACATATTTATTTTCTGTCGTGTTCAGGGTTGTATTTTGCATGAGAGTGTGTGTTAATTGTGAGTGGGTCTTCTAATTTCACAGCTCTTTGGGTGTTTAAATCCGTGCCATGGCAGCGACCTCTCACCTCTCCCGGGTGTGGCGGGGTGGGGAGCTGCGAAAGTTACAAGTGTCATGCCAATTCCTGCCCCCCTGTGCCAACCGCACCCTCCCACAGACAAGATGGCAGTTGAAGCGGTGTTTCAGTGCCTCGGCCCAGCACTCCACTTACATGCTCACACCTCCACAGGTACACATTACAAACATACCCGCATGAGTGCTGCCCAGTGGTTATGGTCAGTGTACTGTAAACAGACAAACCTATTGAATACGTTTTGAGGAATGACATGTTAGAAAAGGCTGGATTCTTAAGTATTTGCACCATTATTTCTCACCATTATTGTTTTTATTAGCCACACACACACCAATGTAGGTGTAGTTTGTTGCTAATTTTGCACATGTTAATTTTGCACAATTTTCACACCACTCTAAGGCCCTAAGGAGCACACACACTCCTCCCTCTCCCCAGTCAGAGTGGCTTTGGCCCTGGGCAGCCACTCACACCACTGGAAGGCCCAAAGGAGCACACACACTTTGTGGCCCACTGGTTAGCGCTTCGGACTTGGAACCGGAGGGTTGCCGGTTTGAACCCCGACAAGTAGGCGCGGCTGAAGTGCCCTTGAGCAAGGCACCTAACCCCTCACTGCTCCCCGAGCGCCGCTGTTGTTGCAGGCAGCTCACTGCGCCGGGATTAGTGTGTACTTCACCTCACTGTGTGTTCACTGTGTGCTGAGTGTGTTTCACTAATTCATGGATTGGGTTAAATGCAGAGACCAAATTTCCCTCACGGGATCAAAAGAGTATATATACTTATACTTAGGTACACCTGCAACCAAGTTTGTCTAGGGCAGTTTGCACGTCACCCATGGAAGTGGCCTTCATAGTTTGCATTTGCGTTCCCTCCTCAGGTGAACAGCATCCTCAAAGCCAATGAGTTCAGCTTCAAGGTGCCTGAGTTTGATGGCAAAAACCTGAGTTCGGTGATGGGCTTTGACAGCAATCAGCTGCCGGCCAACGCCCCCATAGAGGACCGGCGGAGCGCAGCCACCCTGCTGCAGACGCGCGGCATGCTGCTGGGCGTGTTCGACGGCCATGCTGGCTGCGCCTGCGCCCAGGCCCTCAGCGAGAGGCTCTTCTACTACATCGCCGTGGCCTTGCTGCCGCACGAGACACTCCAGGAGCTGGAGAACGCTGTGAGTGCCTCAGGAGCATTTATTTATTCTCTCTCTCACTCTCACTCACTGTGTGTGTGTTCAGACAGACTTCAGCCCTGCTTTAAGGGATTTATATATTCATATATATTCCTGCAAAAGTGAAGTTGTAGTCCAATTTTTATTTGTCTACACCCTGTAATATGAAATCCAGGATGATCCTATTGTGACATTTCAATACTTGAGGAAATCTTTTTTAATCGTCTAAGCTGTGTGTGCGTGTGTACAGGTGGAGTCGGGCCGTGCCGTTCACCCGCTCCTGCAGTGGCATAAGCATCCTCATGACTACTTCAGTCGGGAGGCGCAGGCCCTCTACTTCTCCTCGCTCCGCACCTACTGGCAGGAGCTACTGGACCTGGGCACGCCCGGCGACAGGCCCACCGTGGGGGAGGCGCTGGTCAGTGCCTTCAAACGCCTGGACAACGACATCTCGCTGGAGGCACAGGTTAGCCACACACCTTCTCTCTGGCCACGTGCTGAAAACAACACTACCTTCAGCTGATCTTCACCTTCAGCATCTCCTGTAAATCTGGCTAATGACCCTGTTGAATTGGACCCTTATTAAACTCCTCCTCTGTCAGAATGCACTCACAAGCAGCTGAGATTATGCAAGGATAGTCTGAGCTGGTGGAAGGAGGTGACCAGGCAGTGAAGTGCGCCTTTTTTTTTCCGTATTGGCAGTAAGCGCTTTGCGTGCTGCTTATGTGCCCAGAGCACCTCGTGTTTTTTGCACCTGCTGCCCCTCGCATTTTTCGAGAGCCTCGAAATTGAAAAAAAGTTCAACTCCAAGTGGAAAAGCGCCCGCTTTTTTTGATGAACACATAGTGCACCGTGCATTTCGTGCTGCAAAGCGAGTCCTGTCTGATCGTTACCTAAGAGACCATAACGATCTTGCTTGACCTTCAGCTGCCCACTACATTTAGTGTGGTCTTAATTTCACTCTTTGGGCAAAGGTTCAAGTTTTGTTGGCAAGAGGACCCTCGTGGAATTTCTATGTATTACATAAACATTTGAGTTACATAAACGAGTCTTTCTGTGTGATAGCTGGCCTTTTGGAAGCCTCCCTGGCAAAATACCTTTTTGGATGCTAAATTTAGAGGGGCTGCTGGACATAGGCAATGTGATTGGTGTTGGTGTAGTATTTCTTAACCTTTTGCATGTGTTCGAGCCCAGAGCTTGTGTGAGTTTCTCAGTCTCTGAAACGGCTTTGCACTGATCGCCATTTCCCGTCTCTGCAAATCCGTTTAACTGGTCAGAGATTTATATTTTGCTTATTGAAAGCATTTTTCAGTTCAAAGTGTATTTAACTAAAGTTCACTTCCTAATATTGCTGAAACAAAAGGAATTGGAATTGTTTAAAATCTTTATTAAAGGTGCTCTAAGTGATGTTACACAATTTCTAAGCTACGGCTTCTAAGCCGCTTTTAGACCCTGGTCTGTCCACAGAGACTGTGTTTGTTTTTTTACAGTGTATTCAGGGGACAGGCAGCTAACGGATCGTAAGATGATGTTTGCTGTATGTGACAAAAAATGTTTTAGCTTAGAAACTGTGTAACATCACTTAGAGCACCTTTAATAAATACAGGTTTGTTCTTGTGAATCACCTCCGGTCTATATGTATCTCTGTGTGTGTTTGTGTGTGTGAATTGTCCCCCTCAGGTTGGTGACCCCAATGCATTCCTGCACTACTGGGTGCTGCGTGTGGCCTTCTCTGGGGCGACGGCCTGCGTGGCACACATCGACGGCAACGACCTGCACATCGCCAATGCTGGGGACGGGCGCGCCGTGCTGGGCGTGCAGGAGGCCGACGGCTCCTTCACGGCGGTGACGCTCTCCAACGACCACAGCGCGCAGAACGAGGACGAGCTGCGGCGCGTGCGCCAGGAGCACCCGGCGTCCGAGCACAAGACGGTGGTGCGGCAGGAGCGGCTGCTGGGCCTGCTCATGCCCTTCCGCGCCTTTGGCGACGTCAAGTTCAAGTGGAGCATCGAGCTGCAGAAGCGCGTGCTGGAGTCGGGCCCGGACGCGCTGCATGAGAACGAGCACACCAAGTTCATCCCGCCCAACTACCACACGCCGCCCTACCTGACCGCCGAGCCCGAGCTCACGCACCACCGGCTGCGGCCGCAGGACCGCTTCGTGGTGCTGGGCTCGGACGGCCTGTGGGAGACGCTGCACCGGCAGGAGGTGGTGCGCATCGTGGGCCAGTACCTGACGGGCGTCCACCAGCAGCAGCCCATCTCGGTGGGCGGCTACCGCGTCACGCTGGGCCAGATGCAGGGCCTGCTGCAAGAGCGCAAGGCGCGCGTCTCCTCCACCTTCGAGGACCAGAACGCCGCCACGCACCTCATGCGCCACGCTGTGGGGAACAACGAGTTTGGCACAGTGGACCACGAGCGGCTCTCCAAGATGCTGAGCCTGCCCGAGGAGCTTGCCCGTATGTACAGAGACGACATCACCATCATCATCGGCCAGTTCAACCCCCACGTCATCGGAGCACAGCAGGACTGAAGCAGTCGGACCTGCATGTCATAGGAATATCCAACCAAACATCCAGAAACGCACACACACGCACGCACGCAGACATGCACTAACACACACAGATTCACTCTTCCCTTGGTGGTGCTTCATGCTCGGGGAAGACACTTAGACTGTGCCTGGAATGAGTGTGTGTGAGCGGGTGAGTGAGTGTTGGGTGTTTCATTATCTGAAACACTAAGCGTGCCAAAATGACTGTCCACTGTTCTCATGTGTTGAGCAGAGAGGATGCAATCAGTTTTAAATGTGTTTCTATGAGGAGCTACAAGGGAATGTAAGGTGTTTGCACATGTGGATGTCTTTGGCGCTGGGCAGCTGATTGTAGTCAGTCCACTGCTGTCATATCATGCTAATGTCGGCTAATCTGTTATGTTACACAAAAAAAGAACGCACTCCAGTTATCGTGAAATCAGTGTGAATGTGCCTGGGTATGGGTGTGATCGTGTGCAAGCCTGTTTGCATACTCCAAGGTCAAACTCCATTGTGGATACGGTTTACTGAAATATCTGAAGGGTCTAGAGTAGCGCAAGGCTAAACTGAATACAAGGCTAAACTGAAACTCTTACATGCAGTGCTGTATGTTACATTTGTGGACAGCCTGTGATATGTTTTGGAGTGTGTGTGTGTGTGTGTGTGTGTTTGAGTGAGTGTGAGAGGGTTTCACCTTCTTTTCTATTCTAATACTTTCCCTGGGAAGTGCTATATTTCTCCCAGTGTATCTGTGCACACGTGGTCACACGCACAGACAGCAGCAGATGTGTACAGCAGCAGGTAAAGGAAATGCTGCATGGGTCAGGAGGCTGGTGGTGGAGGATATGGATATATAGCACAACATTGACTTGGTTACGTATCTGATCTAAAGCTGTTAAGATGTAATGAATCAACTCCACTGAAGATGTATCTCTATTTAACCGCAGTTCGGAAGTATTCATTTGGGTGGGTGGGATCTCTGTCCTATTTTATAACTAGTGTTTTATTAAAACAATAAAAACAAAGCTGCCTATGTGTCATTTGTATAAGTTTCAGAAGTTCTGTAGACACTGACACTGGCCTAAATAAATATGACATGTAGATTATGCATCATTAATAATGTCAACAGTAACAGAGACATGCAAAGTCTGCTGGTGGTGATTATGTGAATAATATACAGCATAGTAGTGATATTCCTGGAAAGATTTTATGAAATATACATGGCTCATTTCTCCTGCAGTAATTTAGTGCTGTGCACTTGTTTAGGCTAATGTGTTTGGAAATATGGCCTTATTTTTCCTCTGCAATACCCTATGGAGAATAGATTCCACAATAAGCCTAGAGAGGGAGGATTTGTTATGAAGGAGGTGTGGTATCTTTGTGCCTAGTTACTGGCCTAGCAGGGGGGGTCAGAGATGCGGCATAATCCACAGCGTCACTAGAGGGCGCTGTGCCAGGTAGCGTGGTGCTAACCTGATGCTCTACGCTTGCTCTTTTTTATTGCTCCTCTATCTAACCATTTCACTGGATGAAACAAAAGCGTGATGTCACCACTTCAAGGGAGAAACTCTGCAGCATCCCTGAATCTTCGATGGCCCCCACGCCAATCTAATTCAAATTCTAAGTTAAAACCATTTATGGATAGATATGATATCATTGATATTTGGAGGGTTAAAAATCCCCATAGTTGTACCTATACTTGGAGCAACAAAGATGGATCTAGACAGTCTAGGCTAGACTACTGGCTTATATCAAGATCTTTAGTGGAGAGATGCATATCAGTGTACATCCAAAATTCACCTTTAACTGACCACAAGACAATATTCTTGAGTCTTAATTTCTTCCCCGTCATTGGTAATGTTAAAAATGCCACAATCTGGAAACTTAATAGCAATTTACTTAAATATGACTACATTAAGCAAGATGTGAAAACAATACTTATTGATTACCTTGTCAAAGCTTTAACTGAGAATTCTTTTTGTCTAAACTGGGAGTTGTGCAAATTTGAAATAGGCAAGTAGCCTGCTTGAGGAATGCTGGTAGCACTCTAGCTAAAAACAGAAAGAAATATGAGCACAGTGTAATCTCCAGGTTGAGTTATCTGAGGAAGACAGAACAGAATATATGTGACTCCAAAAAGAGTTGGATGACATGTATCGCTTGAAAGCTGAAGGCGCCTTCGCAGGTCCAGGGTAAAATGGATGGAAGAGGGAGAACAGAATTCATCCTACTTTTTCAGGTTAGAAAAGCGGAACTCTAGATTGTCATCTGTGTCACAGTTGGACATCGATGGCCAGATAATCACTGACACAAAGATGATTTCCATGTTTTGTACCAAATTTTACAGTAATCTCTACAGCTTAAGATACTCAAAAGAAATTGCTGAGGATTTTGTTAAATCTATTAAGAATTACAGAAATATTTCTGACAACGATGAAACGGACTGTGACCGCAATATTTCCACAAGTGAAATTAAACGATGTATCCAAAACTTAAAAAATAATAAGTCACCAGGTAGTGATGGTCTCACTTCTAAATTTGACAAAACCTTTATTGATGAAATCACACCATTCTTACTATGTGTATATCAAGAAAGCATCTGTAATGAGGTTTTACCCACTACTATGACTCAGGGTATCATTACTTTAATTCCTAAACCCAATAAAAACCTAGATTCGCTTGACAACTGGCGTCCAATTACTCTATTAAACAATGATTATAAAATACTTGCATCTATATTTACTAATAGGTTAAAAAATGTATTGGACACCATTATTGATGAGACCCAGTCTGATTCCAAAATGATATTGTTTCAATGCCATATGTCATTTCCTACTGGGCCGGGTTATTTGGGGAAATTCCTTGGAAAAAAGTTTGGACATTACCTCTAAAATATCTTCTCACAAATAAAGTGTGTGAAATCTCATACAAACTTATTCATCAATATTATCCCTCTAAGAGTTTTATTGTGAGAATGAAAAAGGACTTGGATGATACATGTACTTTCTGTGAAGGATCCCCAGAAACAAATGCACATTTATTTTGGTTATGTAATTTTTCTGCTAAATTCTGGAAAGACCTGTTGTCATTATTACATGCAAATATCTGTACAAACCTTGAATTTTCTTTTAAACATGTTTTATTTGGTTTCCATGAGTTTAGTAGAGAGGACAGTAGCATGTTTTACATCATAAATCTTATTTTTCTACTTGCTAAATACTTTATACACAAATGTAAATACAGCAAAGGCAAGCCTCTTTTATCCGTTTTTCTGAATAAGTTAAGAATATACAACAACTCCTTAGTTTTTACAACCAACCCCACAGCCATAAAGACGGCACTCCTCCTGGGCTCTTTCCACCTTTTAGATTAAGTTTTGCTTAATTATTTTCATTTTCATTTTATTATTATTCCTTTTTTTTTATCATTTTTACTTATGTTGACTATTCTTTTGTATTGTCTTACTCGTCACTGTGTTTATGTGTCTTTATCTGATTGTACCCTGGATATACTTCTAATAAAAAAAAAAAAAATATATATATATATAAAAAAAAAGCATCCCTGAATCCATAGCTCCCTCATCATCCCTCATGGAGCTCATTGTAAAACCCCTCATTACTCAATCTCTTCATGCTGTACTGTAACTGTCTCATTCCATCCAGTTTCTGTTTACCATTGTGTTGCAGAGTGACAGAGAGAAAAACTGAATGAAAGGAATGACAGGTTTCAACTGGCATGAGAGGCTCATCTCTTTCACAAGTAGAATATGGCATGATTCTTTTATAATCTAAACTGTATGATTTGCATATTATGACAGATTACACAAGATTATGGTGGATTATTTTAGACTTCACCATTTTTAAATTCTTGGTTTCAATACACATCCTGTCATTTCAGTTTTATAACCACAGTTAAAAAGGTATGCTGTGCCTTATGTGAGTATGAGAGAGATTTATATCACGTAACAGAAACATGTGATAAGGTCCTATGACTGTACCATGAGATATTCCAAGACCAAACTGTTACCTTTCAAGTTGTAGACATTTCCTTCAGTGCATATATAGGGATTTTTAAGCAATTTAGTCTCATTATAAAAACAATTAGGGAAAATCCAACCTTGAAGGAAGACCAATTTATTTTGATAAAGAATAATACTTTATATTAAAACAAATATATACAACACATATAAAACATATGAGCCACAGTTATTGACACCTCTATATTTAGGGTTGGGTCAGATTACTTTGAAATGTAATCCATTACTGACTACAAATTACATGGCAATTTTTGTAATCAGTAACGTAATCAGTTGGATTACCAAAAACATGTAACGTAATCTGATTACTTTAGGATTACTTTTAGATTACTTCAATAAACATGTCCCTTACGAAAAAGACACCACCACTGAATTGATGAAAGAATTCTCATTCTATTTTTCTCTTTATTATTTCATTACATCTAAGAAATCTCTTTGCTCTGAGGAAAGCATTCCTGTGTGAATTAACTGATCTTTCCCTCTAAAAATCTTAATGTAGCCCCTTGTTTTAGTGTTACCATTTACTTTGAGGTCACCAGGTCCCATTGTCTGAAAAAAATCCAAAACTAATACATTTCTATAGCTATTCTCCACTTTGGGGGTGGTGTTTTGGTGGTTGAAATGTTCACCCCATCCCAAAATTGATCACCTAGTCATCATGGATGTGATCATGGATCACTATTCTCCAAACATGCACAACTCAGGTTAACCTTTATAAGGGCACACCTGGACAATGAATTTAGCTTTCGCTGGATTTTTTTGACCCAGGGACATGGCCTGAGATGTCCATTTCAATTGTGGGGTTGAGAAAATGATTCCTTTGGGATGTTTTTCAACCAGGGGGACCTGGTGACTTTCTCAAAGTAAACGGTAACACTAAAACAAGGGGCTACATTAAGATTAGAAGGGAAAGATCAGGCAGTGTGCCGAGAGACCTGCCCCAATAGTAAATAAGTTAGTAAGTTTTGATCCCGTGAGGGAAATTTGGTCTCCTATTCCGTGAATTAGTGAAGCACACAGAGCATACAGTGAACACACAATGAGATGAAGCACACAATGAGCACACAGTGAGGTGAAGCACACACCAACCCGGAGCAGTGAGCTGTCTGCTACAGCGGTGCTCGAGGATCAGTGAGGGTTAGGTGCCTTAATCAAAGGGCACTTCAGCCGATGTGGGCATGGGGGAGCAGTGCTCAACCACTTCCGCCCACATTTTTCTACTGGTCGGGATCGAACCGCAAGCCCGGCTTGTCAAATTAAAAGACAGCTGGGCTATCATAAAAAAGTTGCATTGATTGTATGATAAAATGTAATCAGGTAATCCCCAACAATGTAACTGTAATCTGATTCCACATTTTTTTATTGTAATCTGGGCTGATTAAAGTTACTTGATTTTTGTAATCTGATTACGTAATCCAGATTACATGTAATCCGTTACTACCCAACCCTGTCTATATTTAACACTTTGTATTTGGCTCCCTTCTTATGACATCCCATAAAGAGAATTAAAGCCTACTCTATGTTTATGCATGTGGTGTGGAATGGGGAATCATTTATTTTTATGGATTCATATGAGTGCCCTCAGTAAACAGCACAACAAACAGACAGCAACGTGCAGACGTGACCACCGCGGTCTCCCATTAATTTTACCGTGTCCGTAGCCTATCAGTCAGCGACGGTCGTCGCATGCGTGAGTGTGATCTATGAAGAAGCCAATTGCGTGACTGTTTCTAACTGGTTGCTGTCTGGCGCTGCGCTGTTACTGAGAACACTCATAACTCCGCGATATCAATTACAGCAGCCAGAGAAATAAAATCATTTTTTCAGAAGGAGGGCCTTTGGCCTACACGCGCTATGGCCGTGCAAGACTGCCATAATGGATAGAACACCAGCACTGCATTAAACAGCTCAGTAGCACAATGGACTAGGCGTGCGGCTGTGCAAAGCATGAAGCATTAATGCCGTCACAGGTTCTAATCCTGTTTTCATGGCGTGACCTCCATGATCTCCGTTAATTTTACTGGTGTCGGTAGCCCCTGAACAGTATCAAGAGATCGCTAGATCGCGGCGTATGTATCTCTTAAGAAGCCAATTGTTTAATTGTTTGACCCCGTTTGTTCCGGCTGTTTACTGAGGGCACTCATATTAACCACTGATATCAATTGCAACAGCCAGAGAAATAAAAAATCATTTTTTTACGAGAAGGAGGGCCTTGGCCTACACACGCCAAGCATCTCTTAAGAAGCCAAATGTCAATTGTTTTAACTGTTTGTTCCGCTGTTTACTGAGGGCACCGCATTAACCACTGATATCAATTGCAACAGCCAGAGAAATAAAATCATTTTTACGCAGGATCGCTCTTTCACCTACACAAGCTAAGACCAGCGTCGAGACTGTCATAATGGATAGAACACCAGCACTGCGTTAAGCAAAGCTCCCATAGCACAATGGACTGGGCATTAAAGCTGTGCAAAACGCCCGGTATTTGTACCAGCATCACAGGTTCTAATCCTCTTTCATGGCGTGACCTCAGCGGTCTCCGTTAATTTGTTGGCCTGGGTTAACCCTAGTCAATTGTCCTTCGGATGCGTCGTCGTCGCGTCTCGTGCTATAAGTTGATCTCTTAAGAAGCCAATTAGCGAGCTGTTTCTAACTGTTTGCTGTCTGTTTGTTCCGCTGTTTACTGGGGGCGCTCATGGTAGCCACTGATAGTAATTTACGGCAATGAGAGAAATAAAATCAGTTTTACGAGAAGGGGCTGGCCTACACCGCGCTCGCGATCTCTTAAAGAAACCAATTGCTTGACTGTTTCTAATGGGTTTGATCGCTGTTTGTTGCTGTTTACTGAGGTACTCATATTAACCACTGATATCAATTGCAACAGCCAGAGAAATAAAATCGAGTTTTACGAGAAGGGAGGGGCGCTGGCCTACACGCTCTGACCAGCGTCAGAGACTGTCATAATGGATGGAGCGCGGGGCACTACATTAAGCCTAGCTCCGTATACAATGGAGTTAGGCGATGCGCTGTAAAACAATTAGA
>NC_063201.1:30301448-30383268 GCF_017589495.1 Alosa alosa | reverse complement strand
TTAAATAGCCTCTTAGCAATGGACTAGACGCCGCTGTGCAAAGCACTTAAGCGACCAGCCAGCCAAGGAAGTTCCAATTTGTTTCTATGACGACTCCTGTCTCCTTAATTTTACCGTGGCCTTTAGCCTAGTCAAATTCCAGAGATCGCAGAGATCGTATAAGTAAGCGATCTCTTGCAAGCGTCTCCACTGCTACCGCTTCATCCCACGTTTGTTCCGCTTTCGTTTACCGAGGGTACCCATATTAACCAATCGATATCACCGCAACAGCCAGAGAAATAAAAATCATTTTACTTAGAAGCAGGCCTCAGCCTACAATACGCACTTTAAGAAGCCAAATTGTTTTATCTGTTTCTAATTGGTTTCGATGCGCCGTTTGTTGGCGCTGTTTACCGAGGGCACCGCTACGTAACTTCACTGATGTCAATTGGCAACAGCCAGAAAAGGCACCGGGTTTTTTACGAGAAGGAGGGCCTTTGACCTACGGCTACCGCCACGCCGCCAATGAGACTGTCATAATGGATAGAACACCGAAAGCACGATATTGCTGGGCATTCCCGTGAGAATGGTTAGATTTAAAATAAAAGCAATTAAAGTATTGTACCAGAGTCTATAGTTCAAACTCGCTCGTGCTAACTACCCGCCCCATTAAGTTTATCGCGTCCGGGTAGTATGACAGGCGTAAAACCGTAGATCGCGGTAGCGTAGTTTCGGCGTATGCGTATGTATCTCTTAAGCAGCCAATTGGTTCGTTTCAACCGTTTTTATGCTTTGCTTAATTCTGAGGGTACCCTATATTAACCACCGATACCAATCAAACAGCCACAGAGAAATAAAATCACTTTTTTATGAGTAGAAGGAGGGTCTTTGGCCTCTGGCCACACGCCATATTCTCAAGAAGCCAATCTTCGTTTGATCGTTTCAATTTGGTCGGGTTATGCTTCGTTTGTTGGCATTGTCACTGAGGTAAAATCATATTAACCACGGATATCAATTCGCAATCTCTTTAAGAAGCCAATTGCTTGACTGTTTCTTTAATGGGTTTGATGTCTGTTTGTTCCGCTGTTTACCGAGGGCACCATATTAACCACTGATATCAATTGCAACAGCCAGAGAAATAAAAAATCGCTTTACTTGAAGGGAGGGCTTTTGGCCTACACACGCCACGCCAGCCAAGAGACTGTCATAATGGATAGAACACCAGCACTGCATTAAACAGCCCCCCAGAGCACAATGGACTAGACGTCGCTGTAAAGCACTTTGAAGCATTGTGCCAGGCCACAGGTTCAATTTGTTTCACGACGCGACTTCCGGGCGTCTCCGTTAATTTTACCGCGGCCTTAGCCTGGGGTCAGTGCACGCGAGATCGCAGGGCAGGCGCGGCGTATGCGGCGTATCTCTTAAGAAGCCAATTGCGGCGGATCGTTTCTAACTGTTTGCTGTCTGGTTTGTTCCACTGTTTACTGAGGGCACTCATACATAACCACTGATATCAATTGCAACAGCCAGAGAAATAAAAAAATCAGTTTTACGAGAAGGAGGGCCTTTGGCCATTACACGCCAAGCATCTCTTTAAGAAGCCAATTGCTTGACTGTTTCTAATTGGTTTGATGCCGTTTGTTGCGCTGTTTACTGAGGGCACCATATTAACCACTGATATCAATTGCAACAGCCAGAGAAAATAAAAATCAGTTTTTACAAGAAAGGAGGCCTTTGACCTACACACGCCACGCCAGCGCCACGGAGACTGTCATAATGGATAGAACACCGAGCACTACATTAAGCTGCGCCCCATAGAAGAATGGGTTAGACGTCGCTGTACAAAGCAATTAAAAGCATTGTACCAGAGTCGCAGGTTCAAATCCTGCTTCATGAAGTGACCACCGCCGTCTCCCCATTAAGTTTCGTGGTGTCCGTAGCATAGACAGTGCAACGCGAAGATCGCGGGCGCGTTTGCGCGCAAGGCGATGCATTCTTAAGAAGCCAATTGCTTTGACTGTTTCTAACTGTTTTTTGCGCTGTTTACCCTGAGGGCACTCATATTAACCACTGATATCAATTGCAACAGCCAGAGAAATAAAAATCATTTTTTATGAGAAGGAGGGCCTTTGGCCTACATTAATGCGCTGCTTATCTCTTAAGAAGCCAATTGCTTGACTGTTTCTAATGGGTTTGTTGCGCTGTTTGTTGCGCTGTTTACTGAGGGCACTCATATTAACCACGGATATCAATTGCAACAGCCAGAGAAATAAAAATAATTTTTTAGAGGACGGCCTTTCACCTACACAAGCTGAGGCCAGCGTCAGGAGACTGTCATAATGGATAGAACACCAGCACTGCATTAAACAGCGCTCCCATAGCACAATGGACTAGACGTCGCTGTGCAAAGCACTTGAAGCATTGTGCCAGCGTCACAGGTTCTAATCCTGTTTCATCACGTGACCTCCGCAGTCTCCCGTTAATTTTACCGGTGGCCTTTAGCCTAGTCAGTGCAATCGCTTGGATCGCCGGATCGCGGCGCAGATCGCGGCGCGGCGCGCGCATCTCTTAAGAAGCCAATTGCGCGATCTGTTTCTAACTGTTTGCTGTCTGTTTGTTCCGCTGTTTACTGAGGGCACCATATTAACCACTGATATCAATTGCAACAGCCAGAGAAATAAAATCATTTTTACACGCCAGAAGGAGGGCCTTTGGCCCCCTACACACGCATTGTGCCAGCGTCACATCTCTTAATGAAGCCAATTGTTTGACTGTTTCTAATGGGTTTGATCTGCTGTTTGTTGCTCGAAACCGCTGTTTACTGAGGGCACTCATATTAACCACTGATATCAATTGCAACAGCCAGAGAAATAAAAATCAGTTTTCACGAGAAGGAGGGCCTTTGGTTTGGCCTACCTGCAATTGCAACAGCCAGGCCAGGGCTTTGGCTCACGAGACTGTCATAATGGATAGAACACCAGCACTGCATTAAACAGCGCTCCCGTAGCACAATGGACTAGACGTCGCTGTGCAAAGCACTTGAAGCATTGTGCCAGCGTCACAGGTTCCAATCCTGTTTCATGACGTGACCTCCGCGGTCTCCCGTTAATTTTACCGGTGGCCTGTAGCCTAGTCAGTGCGCGAGATCGCAGATCGTGGCGCGGCGTCGCGATCTCTTAAGAAGCAAATTGCCTGACTGTTTCTAACTGTTTGCTGCTGTGCAAAGTTCCAAAGCATTTGCCAGAGTCGCAGGTTCAAATCCTGCTTCATGAAGTGACCACCGCGGTCTCCCGTTAATTTTACGGTGGCCTGTGGCCTAGTCAGTGCAAAGATCGCAGATCGTGCGTGCGTGCGTGCTGCGTGCGTGCGATCTCTTAAGAAGCCAATTGCGTGACTGTTTCTAACTGTTTGCTGTCTGTTTGTTCCGCTGTTTACTGAGGGCACTCATATTAACCACTGATATCAATTGCAACAGCCAGAGAAATAAAAATCAGTTTTTACGAGAAGGAGGGCTTTTGGCCTACACACTTTCTGACGCCAGCGCCAAAGAGACTGTCATAATGGATAGAACACCAGCACTGCATTAAACAGCGCTCCCGTAGCACAATGGACTAGACGTCGCTGTGCAAAGCACTTGAAGCATTGTGCCAGCGTCACAGGTTCCAATTCTGTTTCATGACGTGACCTCCGCGGTCTCCCGTTAATTTTACCGGTGGCCTTTAGCCTAGTCAGTGCAATCGCAGATCGCAGATCGTGCGTGCGTGCGTGCTGCGTGCGTGCGATCTCTTAAGAAGCCAATTGCGTGACTGTTTCTAACTGTTTGCTGTCTGTTTGTTCCACTGTTTACTGAGGGCACTCATATTAACCACTGATATCAATTGCAACAGCCAGAGAAATAAAAATCATTTTTTACGAGAAGGAGGGCCTTTGGCCTACACACGCTGCGATCTCTTAAGAAGCCAATTGCTTGACTGTTTCTAATGGGTTTGATGCGCTGTTTGTTGCGCTGTTTACTGAGGGCACTCATATTAACCACTGATATCAATTGCAACAGCCAGAGAAATAAAAATCAGTTTTTACGAGAAGGAGGGCCTTTGGCCTACACACGCTACGGCCAGCGTCACGAGACTGTCATAATGGATAGAACACCGAGCACTACATTAAGCTGCGCTCCCGTAGCACAATGGGTTAGACGTCGCTGTATAAAGCAATTAAAGCATTGTGCCAGAGTCGCAGGTTCAAATCCTGCTTCATGAAGTGACCACCGCGGTCTCCCATTAAGTTTATCGGTGTCCGGTAGCATAGACAGTGCAATGCGCTTCAGATCGCCAAGATCGTCGCGTGCTGGGCGTCGCGTCGTCGCGATCTCTTAAGAAGCCAATTGCTTGACTGATTCTAACTGTTTTTTGCGCTGTTTACCCTGAGGGCACTCATATTAACCACTGATATCAATTGCAACAGCCAGAGAAATAAAAATCATTTTTTACGAGAAGGAGGGCCTTTGGCCTACACACGCTGCGATCTCTTAAGAAGCCAAATGCTTGACTGTTTCTAATGGGTTTGATGCGCTGTTTGTTGCGCTGTTTACTGAGGGCACTCATATTAACCACTGATATCAATTGCAACAGCCAGAGAAATAAAAATATTTTTTTACAAGGACGGCCTTTCACCTACACACGCTAAGGCCAGCGTCACGAGACTGTCATAATGGATAGAACACTAGCACTGCATGAAACACCGCTCCCGTAGCACAATGGACTAGACGTCGCTGTGCAAAGCACTTGAAGCACTGTGCCACCGTCACATGTTCTAATCCTGTTTCATGACGTGACCTCCGCGGCCTCCCGTTAATTTTACCGGTGGCCTGTAGCCTAGTCAGTGCAATCGCGGATCGCAGGATGCGTCGCGTCGCGATCTCTTAAGAAGCCAATTAGACTGACTGTTTCTAACTGTTTGCTGTCTGTTTGTTCCGGCTGTTTACTGAGGGCACTCATATTAACCACTGATATCTTGCAACAGCCAGAGAAATAAAAATCATTTTTGACTGTTTCTAACTGTTTGCCAATTGTCTGTTTCTAATGGGTTTGTTGCGCTGCTTTGTTTACTGAGGGCACTCATATTAACCACTGATATCAATTGCAACAGCCAGAGAAATAAAAATCAGTTTTACGAGAAGGAGGGCCTTTGGCCTACACGCCGCTTCACGGCCAGCGTCACGAGACTGTCATAATGGATAGAACACCAGCACTGCATTAAACAGCGCTCCGTAGCACAATGGACTAGACGTCGCTGTGCAAAGCACTTGAAGCATTGTGCCAGCGTCACAGGTTCCAATCCTGTTTCATGGCGTGACCTCCTCGCGGTCTCCGTTAATTTTACGGTGGCCTGTAGCCTAGTCAGTGTTTCAGATGGATCGTCGCCGCGTCGCGATCTCAAATTGCCTGACTGTTTTAACTGTTTGCTGCTGTGGCACTTAAAGCATTGTGCCAGAGTCGCAGGTTCAAATCCTGCTTCATGAAGTCGTCTCCCGTTAATTTTACGGTGGCCTGCGTCGTCGCGATCGCCCAGATCGCCTTCGCGCCTGCGCGTCGCGATCTCTTAAGAAGCCAATTGCGTGACTGTTTCTAACTGTTTGCTGTCTGTTTGTTCCGCTGTTTACTGAGGGCACTCATATTAACCACTGATATCAATTGCAACAGCCAGAGAAATAAAAATCAGTTTTTACGAGAAGGAGGGCCTTTGGCCTACACACGCTACGGCCAGCGTCAAGAGACTGTCATAATGGATAGAACACCAGCACTGCATTAAACAGCGCTCCCGTAGCACAATGGACTAGACGTCGCTGTGCAAAGCACTTGAAGCATTGTGCCAGCGTCACAGGTTCCAATTCTGTTTCATGACGTGACCTCCGCGGTCTCCCGTTAATTTTACCGGTGGCCTTTAGCCTAGTCAGTGCAATCGCAGATCGCAGATCGTGCGTGCGTGCGATCTCTTAAGAAGCCAATTGCGACTGTTTCTAACTGTTTGCTGTCTGTTTGTTCCGCTGTTTACTGAGGGCACTCATATTAACCACTGATATCAATTGCAACAGCCAGAGAAATAAAAATCATTTTTTACGAGAAGGAGGGCCTTTGGCCTACACTTCGTCGCGATCTCTTAAGAAGCCAATTGCTTGACTGTTTCTAATGGGTTTGCTGCTGTTTGTTGCGCTGTTTACTGAGGGCACTCATATTAACCACTGATATCAATTGCAACAGCCAGAGAAATAAAAATCAGTTTTTACGAGAAGGAGGGCCTTTGGCCTACACCTTCTGACCAGCGTCGAGACTGTCATAATGGATAGAACACCAGCACTGCATTAAACAGCGCTCCCGTAGCACAATGGACTAGACGTCGCTGTGCAAAGCACTTGAAGCATTGTGCCAGAGTCGCAGGTTCAAATCCTGCTTCATGAAGTGACCACCGCGGTCTCCCGTTAATTTTACCGGTGGCCTGTAGCCTAGTCAGTGCAATCGCAGATGCGATCAGATGCGTCGCGTCGTCGCGATCTCTTAAGAAGCCAATTGCTTGACTGTTTCTAACTGTTTGCTGTCTGTTGTTTTCCCCTGAGGGCACTCATATTAACCACTGATATCAATTGCAACAGCCAGAGAAATAAAAAATCATTTTTTATGAGAAGGAGGGCCTTTGGCCTACACACGCCGTCGATCTCTTAAGAAGCCAATTGCTTGACTGTTTCTAATGGGTTTGCTGTCTGTTTGTTGCGCTGTTTACTGAGGGCACTCATATTAACCACTGATATCAATTGCAACAGCCAGAGAAATAAAAATAGTTTTTTTTAGAAGGAGGGCCTTTGGCCTACACGCTTCTGAGGCCAGCGTCAGGAGACTGTCATAATGGATAGAACACCAGCACTGCATTAAACAGCGCCCCGTAGCACAATGGACTAGGCGTCGCTGTGCAAAGCACTTGAAGCATTGTGCCAGCGTCACAGGTTCAAATCCTGTTTCATGGCGTGACCTCCGCGGTCTCCCGTTAATTTTACGGTGGCCTTTAGCCTAGTCAGTGCAATCGCAGATCGCCAGATGCGTCGCGTCGTCGCGATCTCTTAAAAGCCAATTGCGACTGTTTCTAACTGTTTGCTGTCTGTTTGTTCCGCTGTTTACTGAGGGCACTCATATTAACCACTGATATCAATTGCAACAGCCAGAGAAATAAAATCATTTTTACGAGAAGGAGGGCCTTTGGCCTGAACACACGCGTCGCGATCTCTTAAGAAGCCAATTGCTTGACTGTTTCTAATGGGTTTGATGTCTGTTTGTTCCGCTGTTTACTGAGGGCACTCATATTAACCACTGATATCAATTGCAACAGCCAGAGAAATAAAAATCAGTTTTTACGAGAAGGAGGGCCTTTGGCCTACACACGCGCGGCCAGCGTCACGAGACTGTCATAATGGATAGAACACCAGCACTGCATTAAACAGCGCTCCCGTAGCACAATGGACTAGACGTCGCTGTGCAAAGCACTTGAAGCATTGTGCCAGCGTCACAGGTTCCAATCCTGTTTCATGACGTGACCTCCGCGGTCTCCCGTTAATTTTACCGGTGGCCTGTAGCCTAGTCAGTGCAATGTCGCAGATCGTCGCTGATCGTGCGTGCGCGTCGCGATCTCTTAAGAAGCCAATTGCGACTGTTTCTAACTGTTTGCTGTCTGTTTGTTCCGCTGTTTACTGAGGGCACTCATATTAACCACTGATATCAATTGCAACAGCCAGAGAAATAAAAATCATTTTTTACGAGAAGGAGGGCCTTTGGCCTACACACGCTGCGATCTCTTAAGAAGCCAATTGCTTGACTGTTTCTAATGGGTTTGATGCGCTGTTTGTTGCGCTGTTTACTGAGGGCACTCATATTAACCACTGATATCAATTGCAACAGCCAGAGAAATAAAATCAGTTTTTTACGAGAAGGAGGGGCCTTTGACCTACACACGCTGAGGCCAGCGTCCAGGAGACTGTCATAATGGATAGAACACCAGCACGACATTAAACAGCTCCCGTAGCACAATGGACTAGGCGTCGCTGTGCAAAGCACTTAAAGCATTGTGCCAGAGTCGCAGGTTCAAATCCTGCTTCATGAAGTGACCACCGCGGTCTCCCGTTAATTTTACGGTGGCCGGTAGCATAGACAGTGCAATGTCGCAGATCGCAGATGCGTGCGTCGCGTCGCGATCTCTTAAGAAGCCAATTGTTTGACTGTTTCTAACTGTTTTTGCTGTCTGTTTACCCTGAGGGCACTCATATTAACCACTGATATCAATTGCAACAGCCAGAGAAATAAAAATCATTTTTTATGAGAAGGAGGGCCTTTGGCCTACACACGCTGCGATCTCTTAAGAAGCCAATTGCTTGACTGTTTCTAATGGGTTTGTTGCGCTGTTTGTTGCGCTGTTTACTGAGGGCACTCATATTAACCACGGATATCAATTGCAACAGCCAGAGAAATAAAAAAATTTTTTTACGAGGAGGGGCCTTTGGCCTACCGCCTTCTGAGGCCAGCGTCAGGAGACTGTCATAATGGATAGAACACCAGCACTGCATTAAACAGCGCTCCCGTAGCACAATGGACTAGACGTCGCTGTGCAAAGCACTTGAAGCATTGTGCCAGCGTCACAGGTTCTAATCCTGTTTCATGACGTGACCTCCGCGGTCTCCCGTTAATTTTACCGGTGGCCTTTAGCCTAGTCAGTGCAATCGCAGATCGCAGATCGTGCGTGCGTGCGTGCGTGCGTGCTGCGTGCGTGCGATCTCTTAAGAAGCCAATTGCGTGACTGTTTCTAACTGTTTGCTGTCTGTTTGTTCCACTGTTTACTGAGGGCACTCATATTAACCACTGATATCAATTGCAACAGCCAGAGAAATAAAAATCAGTTTTTACGAGAAGGAGGGCCTTTGGCCTACACACGCTGCGATCTCTTAAGAAGCCAATTGCTTGACTGTTTCTAATGGGTTTGATGCGCTGTTTGTTGCGCTGTTTACTGAGGGCACTCATATTAACCACTGATATCAATTGCAACAGCCAGAGAAATAAAAATCAGTTTTTACGAGAAGGAGGGCCTTTGGCCTACACACGCTACGGCCAGCGTCACGAGACTGTCATAATGGATAGAACACCGAGCACTACATTAAGCTGCGCTCCCGTAGCACAATGGGTTAGACGTCGCTGTATAAAGCAATTAAAGCATTGTGCCAGAGTCGCAGGTTCAAATCCTGCTTCATGAAGTGACCACCGCGGTCTCCCATTAAGTTTATCGGTGTCCGGTAGCATAGACAGTGCAATCGCAGATCGCAAGATCGTGCGTGCTTGCGTGTGTGCGTGCGATCTCTTAAGAAGCCAATTGCTTGACTGATTCTAACTGTTTTTTGCGCTGTTTACCCTGAGGGCACTCATATTAACCACTGATATCAATTGCAACAGCCAGAGAAATAAAAATCATTTTTTACGAGAAGGAGGGCCTTTGGCCTACACACGCTGCGATCTCTTAAGAAGCCAAATGCTTGACTGTTTCTAATGGGTTTGATGCGCTGTTTGTTGCGCTGTTTACTGAGGGCACTCATATTAACCACTGATATCAATTGCAACAGCCAGAGAAATAAAAATATTTTTTTACAAGGACGGCCTTTCACCTACACACGCTAAGGCCAGCGTCACGAGACTGTCATAATGGATAGAACACTAGCACTGCATGAAACACCGCTCCCGTAGCACAATGGACTAGACGTCGCTGTGCAAAGCACTTGAAGCACTGTGCCACCGTCACATGTTCTAATCCTGTTTCATGACGTGACCTCCGCGGCCTCCCGTTAATTTTACCGGTGGCCTGTAGCCTAGTCAGTGCAATCGCGGATCGCTGATCGTGCGTGCGTGCGTGCGTGCTGCGTGCGTGCGATCTCTTAAGAAGCCAATTGCGTGACTGTTTCTAACTGTTTGCTGTCTGTTTGTTCCGCTTTTTACTGAGGGCACTCATATTAACCACTGATATCAATTGCAACAGCCAGAGAAATAAAAATCAGTTTTTACGAGAAGGAGGGCCTTTGGCCTACACACGCTACGGCCAGCGTCATGAGACTGTCATAATGGATAGAACACCAGCACTGCATTAAACAGCGCTCCCGTAGCACAATGGACTAGACGTCGCTGTGCAAAGCACTTGAAGCATTGTGCCAGCGTCACAGGTTCCAATTCTGTTTCATGACGTGACCTCCGCGGTCTCCCGTTAATTTTACCGGTGGCCTTTAGCCTAGTCAGTGCAATCGCAGATCGCAGATCGTGCGTGCGTGCGATCTCTTAAGAAGCCAATTGCGACTGTTTCTAACTGTTTGCTGTCTGTTTGTTCCGCTGTTTACTGAGGGCACTCATATTAACCACTGATATCAATTGCAACAGCCAGAGAAATAAAAATCATTTTTTACGAGAAGGAGGGCCTTTGGCCTACACACGCTGCGATCTCTTAAGAAGCCAATTGCTTGACTGTTTCTAATGGGTTTGATCGCTGTTTGTTCCGCTGTTTACTGAGGGCACTCATATTAACCACTGATATCAATTGCAACAGCCAGAGAAATAAAAATCAGTTTTTACGAGAAGGAGGGCCTTTGGCCTACACACGCTACGGCCAGCGTCACGAGACTGTCATAATGGATAGAACACCAGCACTGCATTAAACAGCGCTCCCGTAGCACAATGGACTAGACGTCGCTGTGCAAAGCACTTGAAGCATTGTGCCAGCGTCACAGGTTCCAATCCTGTTTCATGACGTGACCTCCGCGGTCTCCCGTTAATTTTACCGGTGGCCTGTAGCCTAGTCAGTGCAATCGCAGATCGCAGATCGTCGCGTCGTCGCGATCTCTTAAGAAGCCAATTGCCTGACTGTTTCTAACTGTTTGCTGCTGTGTTTGCACCGCTGTTTACTCGAGGTTCAAATCCTGCTTCATTAACCACTGATATTAATTTTACCCGGTGGCCTGCAGCCAGCCAGAGAAATAAAAATCATTTTTTACGAGAAGGAGGGCCTTTGGCCTGCGTGCTGCGTCGTCGCGATCTCTTAAAAGCCAATTGCTTGACTGTTTCTAATGGGTTTGCTGTCTGTTTGTTCGCTGTTTACTGAGGGCACTCATATTAACCACTGATATCAATTGCAGCAGCCAGAGAAATAAAAATCAGTTTTTACGAGAAGGAGGGCCTTTGGCCTACACACGCTTACGCCAGCGTCAACGAGACTGTCATAATGGATAGAACACCAGCACTGCATTAAACAGCCCCCGTAGCACAATGGACTAGGCGATCGCTGTGCAAAGCACTTGAAGCATTGTGCCAGCGTCACAGGTTCCAATCCTGTTTCATGGCGTGACCTCCGCGGTCTCCCGTTAATTTTACCGGTGGCCTGTAGCCTAGTCAGTGCAATCGCAGATCGCAGATCGTGCGTGCGTGCGATCTCTTAAGAAGCCAATTGCTTGACTGTTTCTAACTGTTTGCTGCTGTCATGTTTGTGACCAGCGGTTTACTGAGGGTTAATTTTATATTGGCCACTGTCAGTCAATTGCATCAATTGCAACAGCCAGAGAAATAAAATCATTTTACAAGCGAGAAGGAGGGCCTTTGGCCTACTGTCGCGCTGCCGCGATCTCTTAGAAGCCAATTGCTTGACTGTTTCTAATGGGTTTGATGCGCTGTTTGTTGCGCTGTTTACTGAGGGCACTCATATTAACCACTGATATCAATTGCAACAGCCAGAGAAATAAAAATCAGTTTTACGAGAAGGAGGGCCTTTGGCCTACACACTTCACGACCAGCGTCGAGACTGTCATAATGGATAGAACACCAGCACTGCATTAAACAGCGCTCCCGTAGCACAATGGACTAGACGTCGCTGTGCAAAGCACTTGAAGCATTGTGCCAGCGTCACAGGTTCCAATCCTGTTTCATGACGTGACCTCCGCGGTCTCCCGTTAATTTTACCGGTGGCCTGTAGCCTAGTCAGTGCGATCGCCAGATCGGCAGTTTCATGGCGTGTGCGTCGCGATCTCTTAAGAAGCAAATTGCCTGACTGTTTCTAACTGTTTGCTGCTGTGCAAAGCACTTAAAGCATTGTGCCAGAGTGTCACAGGTTCGTTAAATCCTGTTTCAGTGAGACCTCTGCGTCGCGTCGGTCTCCCAATTAACTGTTTTAACTGTTTGCTGTCTGTTTGTTCCAGCCTGATATCAATTGGCAATCGCGATCTCTTAGAAGCCAAAGCGACTGGCCTGTTTGTTGCTGTTTACTGAGGGCACTCATATTAACCACTGATATCAATTGCAACAGCCAGAGAAATAAAATCAGTTTTAAGAGGGCCAAATCTGACCAGCGTCCGAGACTGTCATAATGGATAGAACACCAGCACTGTTTGCTGCTGTGCAAATGGCAGGACGTCGCTTAAAGCACTTGAAGCATTGTGCCAGCGTCACAGGTTCCAATCCTGTTTCATGGCGTGACCTCCGCGGTCTCCCGTTAATTTTACGGTGGCCTGTAGCCTAGTCAGTGCAATCGCAGATCGCAGATGCGGCGCGGCGCGGCGATCTCTTTAAGAAGCAAATTGCCTGACTGTTTCTAACTGTTTGCTGCTGTGCAAAGCACTTAAAGCATTGTGCCAGAGTCGCAGGTTCAAATCCTGCTTCATGAAGTGACCACCGCGGTCTCCCGTTAATTTTACCGGTGGCCTGTAGCCTAGTCAGTGCAATCGCAGATCGCAGATCGTGCGTGCGCGTGCGTGCGTGCTGCGTGCGTGCGATCTCTTAAGAAGCCAATTGCGTGACTGTTTCTAACTGTTTGCTGTCTGTTTGTTCCGCTGTTTACTGAGGGCACTCATATTAACCACTGATATCAATTGCAACAGCCAGAGAAATAAAAATCAGTTTTTACGAGAAGGAGGGCCTTTGGGCTACACACGCTACGGCCAGCGTCACGAGACTGTCATAATGGATAGAACACCAGCACTGCATTAAACAGCGCTCCCGTAGCACAATGGACTAGACGTCGCTGTGCAAAGCACTTGAAGCATTGTGCCAGCGTCACAGGTTCCAATCCTGTTTCATGACGTGACCTCCGTGGTCTCCGTTAATTTTACGGTGGCCTTTAGCCTGGCCAGTGCCAAGTCGTCGCTGTCGCGGATCGCAGATTGTGCGTGCGTGCGTGCATGCTGCGTGCGTGCGATCTCTTAAGAAGCCAATTGCGACTGTTTCTAACTGTTTGCTGTCTGTTTGTTCCGCTGTTTACTGAGGGCACTCATATTAACCACTGATATCAATTGCAACAGCCAGAGAAATAAAAATCATTTTTTACGAGAAGGAGGGCCTTTGGCCTACACACGCTGCGATCTCTTAAGAAGCCAATTGCTTGACTGTTTCTAATGGGTTTGATGCGCTGTTTGTTGCGCTGTTTACTGAGGGCACTCATATTAACCACTGATATCAATTGCAACAGCCAGAGAAATAAAAATCAGTTTTTACGAGAAGGAGGGCCTTTGGCCTACACACGCTACGGCCAGCGTCACGAGACTGTCATAATGGATAGAACACCAGCACTGCATTAAACAGCGCTCCCGTAGCACAATGGACTAGGCGCCGCTGTGCAAAGCACTTGAAGCATTGTGCCAGCGTCACAGGTTCCAATCCTGTTTCATGGCGTGACCTCCGCGGTCTCCGTTAATTTTACGGTGGCCTGTAGCCTAGTCAGTGCAATCGCAGATCGCGCAGATCATCGCGTCGCGTCGCGATCTCTTAAGAAGCAAATTGCCTGACTGTTTCTAACTGTTTGCTGCTGTGCAAAGCACTTAAAGCATTGTGCCAGTGTCACAGGTTCTAATCCTGTTTCATGACGTGACCTCCACGGTCTCCCGTTAATCTTACCGGTGGCCTGTAGCCTAGTCTGTGCAATCGCAGAGCGTGCGTGCGTGCGTGCTGCGTGCGATCTCTTAAGAAGCCAATTGCGTGACTGTTTCTAACTGTTTGCTGCTGTGCAAAGCACTTAAAGCATTGTGCCAGCGTCACAGGTTCCAATCCTGTTTCATGACGTGACCTCCGCGGTCTCCCGTTAATTTTACCGGTGGCCTGTAGCCTAGTCAGTGCAATCGCCAGATGCGCAGATGCGTATGCTGCGCGGCGATCTCTTAAGAAGCAAATTGCCTGACTGTTTCTAACTGTTTGCTGCTGTGCAAAGCACTTAAAGCATTGTGCCAGAGTCGCAGGTTCAAATCCTGCTTCATGAAGTGACCACCGCGGTCTCCCGTTAATTTTACCGGTGGCCTGTAGCCTAGTCAGTGCAATCGCAGATCGCAGATCGCGTCGCGTCGCGTCGCGTCGCGTCGCGTCGAAGATCTCTTAAGAAGCCAATTGCGTGACTGTTTCTAACTGTTTGCTGTCTGTTTGTTCCGCTGTTTACTGAGGGCACTCATATTAACCACTGATATCAATTGCAACAGCCAGAGAAATAAAAATCAGTTTTTACGAGAAGGAGGGCCTTTGGGCTACACACGCTACGGCCAGCGTCACGAGACTGTCATAATGGATAGAACACCAGCACTGCATTAAACAGCGCTCCCGTAGCACAATGGACTAGACGTCGCTGTGCAAAGCACTTGAAGCATTGTGCCAGCGTCACAGGTTCCAATCCTGTTTCATGACGTGACCTCCGTGGTCTCCCGTTAATTTTACCGGTGGCCTGTAGCCTAGTCAGTGCAATCGCGGATCGCAGATTGTGCGTGCGTGCGTGCATGCTGCGTGCGTGCGATCTCTTAAGAAGCCAATTGCGACTGTTTCTAACTGTTTGCTGTCTGTTTGTTCCGCTGTTTACTGAGGGCACTCATATTAACCACTGATATCAATTGCAACAGCCAGAGAAATAAAAATCATTTTTTACGAGAAGGAGGGCCTTTGGCCTACACACGCTGCGATCTCTTAAGAAGCCAATTGCTTGACTGTTTCTAATGGGTTTGATGCGCTGTTTGTTGCGCTGTTTACTGAGGGCACTCATATTAACCACTGATATCAATTGCAACAGCCAGAGAAATAAAAATCAGTTTTTACGAGAAGGAGGGCCTTTGGCCTACACACGCTACGGCCAGCGTCACGAGACTGTCATAATGGATAGAACACCAGCACTGCATTAAACAGCGCTCCCGTAGCACAATGGACTAGACGTCGCTGTGCAAAGCACTTGAAGCATTGTGCCAGCGTCACAGGTTCCAATCCTGTTTCATGACGTGACCTCCGCGGTCTCCCGTTAATTTTACCGGTGGCCTGTAGCCTAGTCAGTGCAATCGCAGATCGCAGATCGTGCGTGCGTGCGATCTCTTAAGAAGCAAATTGCCTGACTGTTTCTAACTGTTTGCTGCTGTGCAAAGCACTTAAAGCATTGTGCCAGTGTCACAGGTTCTAATCCTGTTTCATGACGTGACCTCCACGGTCTCCCGTTAATCTTACCGGTGGCCTGTAGCCTAGTCTGTGCAATCGCAGAGCGTGCGTGCGTGCGTGCTGCGTGCGATCTCTTAAGAAGCCAATTGCGTGACTGTTTCTAACTGTTTGCTGCTGTGCAAAGCACTTAAAGCATTGTGCCAGAGTCGCAGGTTCAAATCCTGCGTCATGAAGTGACCACCGCGGTCTCCCATTAAGTTTACCGGTGTCCGGTAGCATAGACAGTGCAATCGCAGATCGCGAGATCGTGCGTGCTTGCGTTCGTGCGTGCGATCTCTTAAGAAGCCAATTGCTTGACTGTTTCTAACTGTTTGTTGCACTGTTTACTGAGGGCACTCATATTAACCACTGATATCAATTGCAACAGCCAGAGAAATAAAAATCATTTTTTATGAGAAGGAGGGCCTTTGGCCTACACACGCTGCGATCTCTTAAGAAGCCAATTGCGTGACTGTTTCTAACTGTTTGCTGTCTGTTTGTTGCGCTGTTTACTGAGGGCACTCATATTAACCACTGATATCTGTCCATTATGACAGTCTCGTGATGCTGGCCATAGCTTGTGTAGGCCAAAGGCCGTCCTCGTAAAAAAATGATTTTTATTTCTCTGGCTGTTGCAATTGATATCAGTGGTTAATATGAGTGCCCTCTGTAAACAGCGCAACAAACAGACAGCAAACAGTTAGAAACAGTCACGCAATTGGCTTCTTAAGAGATTGCACGCATGCAGCACGCACGCACGCACGATCTCGCGATCTGCGATTGCACTGACTAGGCTACCGTTGGAAGATGGTAATTGTCATGATATCAGGAAATGCTGAACTTGGAATTATATATTGGAGGTATTGGTTCATTCTAAACAATTCCTCAACAATTAAAGAAAGACATTAAGATATTAAGGTTGAAGCAAAACACTATCCTATAATATGACATGAATGATGCTATGATATTATTCTGGCTGCAACAAGCTAGTCTTATACAATAATGGCTGTGCAAGCCTGTACAAAGGACATAATTTAGTGGATATGAAAAAATGACTATTTTCGATTACAATTCGATTTTTCGATTACAGGACAATTCATTGGATACTTTCACATAATGACATGTTATCATCAGCTCTGTTCAAATGACGGGGTTCATGGGACACTTTCATAAATTTTTGAGTGTGTAGGAAGCCTCTAACAGTTTTTGTATCATTTAAAACAGTGGTCCCCAAACTACGGCCCGCCACCTCATTTTGGGTGGCCCCCCAAAACATGTCCGCGGTATATAGCATCTGGCCCGCAGGGGAGTACGACATCGTCAAACTATAACATCCGTAATTTCCCCCGTTCATTCTCTATGGCGGGTCTTAACAGTACACGTGTAATACTCTTTTTGTCCACTGGTGGTTGTCTTGGCGCTGTTTCGCATTTACCATCGAAAACGGAATGAAATGTAGGCCTACCTGCAAACAATGTAAGAGGCCTATGCTGACTGCATCCATCAGTGCTCAAAGTATTCTAAAAGTTTATCAATTCATTGTTAATAACTAACTAACTTCTATTCAAGTCATATTTCTGGGACTTCCTGGGATAACTATGTTTTATTCACTCGGTCAAATGTTCATCACAATTCACAAAGTTCTCATCAGGTGAGTGAAAGTTAGAATGGTGGTCATTCCAGATGTTTTTGCCAGCACTTCATAAAACTCATAGTTTGAGAACTTTAAATTATTTGTAGGATATTGCTTGTTCACAACTTGAGCTGTTTATGCAAAGACACAGAGTTCAGAGTTCATTTTAAATAAGATATACTTTTTGGACTCCATGCTAATACTTTTGGGAATGCTAAAGTCTTTTTATTAGTATTCATTTCATTTCATTTCATTTGAGCTACATTTTACATGGCATGATGGCAATATAAACACAGCTAACAATGGTATTAAATTGCAGTAGCCTATGATTAAATGTAATGGAATATTCAACTAAGGTAGATTGTTGTTGTTCACAGCACTAAACTATTTATGGTTACTGATATACTCCGAGTCTCTGACCCTCTCTTAGTGCCAGGCATAGTGAGCTGGCCCTCAGAACAAAAAGTTTGGGGACCACTGATTTAAAAGTAGGATTGAGACCCATTTGGGCAAGAGTCAAGACCTTAAGCAATCATTGATGGGTAGTGCTCCCACACACTAAGTGACACACTATGCTCACTAAATCACTTTGCCCACCATATAAGTAAGGGCTTGTAATGTCTACACACTAATGTTGATGAGAAGCACCAAACATCTGTGGAGGTTGAGGAATGAGGACCAATTAAAGGCTAATGACTTATTGGCACATTTCTAGTTAAAGGTCCCATACATTTAATCTCTGGCTATTTAGAGGAAGAAAATACTGTTAGACAACATTAAATCAATAGGACAGGAAAATTGGTTGTATTTTTTATATTACAAGCATGACAAATAATCACAAAGTCAGTCTTATGGGCGTGTATTCATCTTTTAAATCTTTTGCAGTCATTTTCATTGTGAAAATCCACAATTCTTACTTGTAGTATAGTACGCATGAAGACAGAGTACGGTTACTTAAAAAAACACGCTTACCTGTTGAATGCACAGTATTTCACTCTTTATAAAGAATATTCTAAAGTCATAAGATGTTACATCTAAAAGGCCCAGCATTGTCAGCCCTGCAGCATGATTTCCAACACAACACAACTGTTCCAAGGTTATTCCACATGCTCTCAGCAGGCTGCCGCTCTCTTGTGATCCTGGTGGTCTGAAGGTCCCAACAGCCTAAAGTGCTGTCTCAATCTGCATAATCTTTAATCTAACAACCTCAACATAAGAAGTCTGTTCTTCTCTATATGGTCAGATAACATCTAATAATCTCCCTAATTCACAACAATGAAGCATTTTTCATTTTTCCCCACATCTTTATCTGTGAAATTGATATACAAAATTGTCCAAGTATTCAATGTAGAAGATGCAAGCTAGAAACCCTTTGGAGATGCTTGGGCTATTCACAAGGAAACAATATGAACACTGGACAGTTAATTTGAACACTCCTCTAGAAAGGAATAAAGTAAAAAGTATAGGGAGTTTCTTTCTACAGTGAACTACACAATAGCCAGTTGAGCTTGACCATTGAATTCCTGAGTCTTGTTAATGAAATAAATCAGGAATAACATTCTCTCTCTCACACTCTCTTTGTGTGTGTGTGTGTGTGTGTGTGTGTGTGTGTGTGTGTGAGTATGTCTACATCATGCCTTCGTCCTCGCCTTCATTTATCTTTTTGCTCTTCTTCTTAGATTTTTTTATGGCGATAATCAACACGATAACTGTGGAGAAAAAATAGATTGCATTGACATAAACCGCTGAATGGTCGAAAAACACACAAAATGGAGACGCCTTCAAGGTATTGCTGGTATATGAAGTGTTTTGTTTGCTTCCTTACCAATGAAGCCAAGGACTCCTCCAAGGATACCAACGGTCTCCGCCACAGAAAGTCTTGGAAGCTTGAGGGGCTCAATGAAACATGACCCGAACTCGGTACAGTTGCACACGTTCACTGTCGTGGAGGGAGCGAAGAAGACACACATATTAAACAGAACACAAGACAATCCAACGCTGTGAATGTGTGCTGTGCATGAATGAATGCATGTATGCTGATATCTTTTCTATGTGTGTACACTATCTCTGTGTGTGTGTGTGTGTGTGTGTGTGTGTGTGTGTGTGTGTGTGTGTGTGTGTGTGCATATGTATGCTCACCTTCAAATGTGTGTGTAATCCCCATTCCAGCATTGTCTTTGATGTTTATAGGCACGCCAAATGTCTGGTCGGCAGGAGGGACCTTCTTTAGGGTCAGGTGGGCAGAGGTTCCTAAGAAACATAACAGACAGACCACACAGAAACATCACACATCATAGAGTACATTCAGTTCACCAGCCTGGAAGGTGAAAGAGGAAGTACTTGGGCAGGAAGTCCTTAGATGCAAGACTAATGGGAATATGAAGTGGGATATAAACTGGAATTAGTATTAAGGAGGGAGAATTTGGGTTCAGAACCAGATGTTCTTCTGATATCCTGTTGAACCTCATCCCATTGTCAGTCAGATGCTGTTTCTAACAGTCCCTTTTCGTGTGTTTGCATGTTTTAAATGTGAATTCTGAGCCTTGTCAAAGAAGCTTTTCTGTCACTGTTTGGGACACACAATACAGTCTATCTGTCTGTCTAACTATCTATCCCTTTAATTCTGCTAACAGGCTGTGTGGACTGACGGAGGCCTCGTGTCCTGCAGAGGGCAGCCTAAACCCAGAGCCTCACCGTCCACTTGCGTGACCTCCCAGTTGGGTGAGCGCTTGTTCTTGGTGCCAAGGCTGAACGTGAAGGGGGCGCCAAAGGGGTGAGAATCTCTGTCCTCCGCCTTAATGACCAGCGGTGTCTTGTGGTCCTTGACGCAAATGAAGTTCTGGGTCACCACCATTTTGGGCACGTTATCGTTTACATCCATCAGACGGATAGCCACTTCCTTCTCGGTCTTCATGTCTGGAGCATCTGCAAAGGACAAAGGACACGCCAATCAGACCCTTCACCAGCCATACACTCTCAGCCCATCACCAGCGTTTAGTATGTCACCGATGCACTCTTTAAAAAAATCTAAATAAACTATCATATCAGACAAGATCCTATAATGGCCAATAATTTGCTTTCTTTTTTGATTAAGATAAATGTGCTGCCTATTTAGCACATGTGTGGGGTAGACAGGGACAGATGTATGGGGCAGACAGGGACAGATGTGTGGGGTAGACAGGGACAGATGTGTGGGGAAGACAGGGAAAGATGTGTGGGGTATACAGATGTGTGGGGTAGACAGGGACAGATGTGTGGGGCAGCAGAGTGCGAGACATAGATGGGAGCTTCCGTGGCATACCCTTTTCACAGGTCATGACCATCAAAGTGAGATCCTGAACCTCCTCATAGTCTAGAGCTGCCTTGGTCTTCAGTTGCCCTGTGGCTGAGTCGATCTCAAACCAGCCTCTCTCATCTCCCTCCAGCTTAAATCTGACCCATGCAAACACATGAAGTCATCACACACTCAACAGGTAAACATGCATGCAAACACCACAGGCACACACACACACACATACACACACGCACACACACGCATACACACACACAGTGTTGAATTTATTATTCATTGTTTGTATTCTGAGAGTTTCTCACATGATCTCCTTTCCTTCTGGGTCGTGGGCCTTGATGTCCAGCACCGTGGCTCCCACGGTCAGGTTCTCTGGGACAGTCACACGCAGCAACTCCTGCTCGAACACAGGTGCCTCATCCACATTGTCGACATCCACTGTGACCACTGCTGTGGACTCTGCGCCATAGTCCATCCCTTTGACCAGGGGCTCAGGGTTTCGAGCGTGAATCTGGAGCGTGTAGGTGGGGTGCTCTTCAAAGTCCAGAGGCTAAAGAGAGAGGGACCAAACAAGAGAAATGTAGTTGACCTCTGGAACAACATCTGACTCTAAGACCCTTTGGACCCTCATTGGGCCTTTTGGTCCTATCTGCCCGTTACCCTGGCAATGGTGAGCTTTCCCTCTCCTGTGGCTTCATCGACGACAATGGTGAAGACTCCATTAGGATCACCCTCTGCAATGGTGTACTCCACCTTGGAGCTCCCTGTGCCAGGATCATCAGCATCGGTTGCCTTGACGGTCAGCAGCTCAGTGCCAAGCTCGGCGTTCTCTGACACGTTAATCTTCCCATACTGCTCCAGAGAGAAACGCAGGGACAAGAGCAAACAAACTAAACACATACGCTTGAGTCCTACATGACTTCAGAAAAGACATATGCAATATCATTCAGATCATCATCACATACCTAGAGATTGGCATGGTTTTATTTTCACTCATTGAGCTCAGTGCAAATCAAACCAGCTAATAGGCTAACTGAAATAAAACCATGCCAATCTCTAGGTATGGTTTTCTAGACATTGCTTAAATATATATATATATATATATATATATATATATATATATATATATATATATATATATATATATATATATATATAGATATAGATGTTCTCACTCTCACTTCCTACATTTGTTACATGTACATAAAGAATCAACTTCAGTGTGTGTGGATGCAGCATACTGAAGGGTTAGATACACTTACATTATTTTTCTCAAACAAGGGGAGCTCATTATTGATGTCAATGACCTTCACACTGATCTGGCACTGTACAGTCTTGGCTGGTCAGACAGAAAGAGACAATTTAGACTTAAAACTGAAGGAACTCCCTCGGACACACCAAATGAAAGAGTCTGAACGTAACTGTGTACAACATTAGCTACAACATTATATCACTATTCAATATGAGTGTGTGTAATGTAGACTACTATGATGATGATGTAGGCTACTATGATGATGACTAATGAGTTTGTAGACGTGTGTGTTTGTGACTACGTTTATGTTTATGTTAATAGTTCTTAGCTGGCATTTTTTTCATACAATGACATCGATAAACATTACATTAACATTAAAATGAACAGGTAAACAGGTAAGGTAAACTCATATAACCTAAAAAAACAGTATTAGTAATAAACTAAACAGAATTAATTTAGTAATGAATAATAATGAACATAAACATTTACAAAATGTGACTCTAAGAATGAATTAGATGTGTACGTGTAAAATGTGTGTGTGTGTGTATACATTGTGTGAGCTGTCGTAAGTGTGTGTACCTGGTGTTCCTCCATCACTGAGAGAGAGGGTGAGGGTGTACTCAGGGGTGACTGACCGCCGGAATCCAGCCTTGGCCACTTTAATGTCACCAGTGAAGCCATCGAGAGAAAACATGGCTGTAGCGGGGGTCTGACTCAGCAGCGTGTAGGTCAGCAAGGCATTTAGTGTGTTCTCGTCATCAGCATCATGGGCCAACAAACGACCCACTACACTTCCTACCAAACACAAGCACACACGCACCCATGGTTACAGCCATCACTGGACTTAAGAATCCGTCGATGGGGTGTGAGAGTGCTCGCTGTCCTTACCCACGAGCTCATTCTCTTGCACTTCAAACTCCTTGATATCACCACACTCTGGAGCATTGTCATTCTCGTCTTTCACAGTCACATGGATCTCCATGGGCCTTTCCAAATCCACACCCTGGTCATCCTTTGCAAACACCACTAACACATACTATAGACACACACGCACACACGCACACACACACACACACACACACCACCCACCCACACACACACACACACACACACACACACACACACACATAGATAGATGTATGCAATTTTCCTCAATTTCCCACAACGAAATACAGATACACATGCATGTGCATAGAGGTGTGTGTGCTATGTGATGTGCTGGTAAATGCTGTTATGATTACCATGTCTTTATCCTCACGGTCCAGTGCCTCAGTAACATAGATTTCTCCATCAGGGTTTATACTGAAAGGAAAGTTGGTTCTCTCCTTCTGACCCAAACTGTATATTGGATTAGGGTCATTAGATGTCACCTGCAATGGACAGACACAGAATAGAGGACTTAACTAACTACTAGAGGCTTAACTAACTACTAACTAACTATTAATTAACCTAACCTGTGCTCAGATATGAGAGACTATGGTCTGGGCTATCATTGATTATTTATTGATTATTGTTTATAATTAATTAGACTGTTCTACAGTATTACACAATAATTGTGATTTATTTCAGGTATTCAGGTATCAGATGTGACTAACCGTGGCAATCAGCATGGGGTATTCTCCTTTCAGATTCTCTGTGATCGTGATTGGTGCAGGGGCTACCCACAAGTTTTGACGGACGACCACATTAACCCGTGTGGTGCCAGACAGAGCATTTGGTGCTCCCCCCATATCCTCTGCTATCACTATCAAGGTGTAGTCGGGGTCAGTCGTAGCACCCACCTGCCGAGACTCTTCAGATGAATAAACGCATAAACAATTAATGAAAATGAAGTCACATCTTAAACATTAAATACATAGCCATAGTTGCCAAACACTTTGGACCCTTTTATGTTTTAATACAGCATTAACAAACAGAATGGTGATAATTACCATTTATAGTAACAACTACTAAATAGACAGACAGATGGGAGTTCTGTTTCATTTTATTACCTTTTCATTGATGTTTTCATCACAATAATATTTTCCCCTGTGTTTTAGATTGTAAGTGTCCATAGCACTAACGTGTTTCCCTACACTGGTACAGATGCATTATGTATTCTATAGATTTATAACTGCATACACCATATGTCAATACCACATTTCAAAGTCCTTTCATTTGGGTTTGGCCTAAGTTAAGCGTGTACATTCATCATTCCATCAGGGCTGAAAGATGGCAGCTAAATCCTCTCAGCTCCTCCGCCATGTGAGGCTCTGCAGCGGTCTGTGTGGCTGAGCGTGACTGAGTGATGGACTGCCCAGATGGTGTGAGTGTCCGGGTCAAGCCCTCGGAGCTGGGTCCCACACGGCCGCCTACATGAATGCATGGGTGAATGTCTAATCATCTTTCCGGATTGAAATCCAATCCTCACCAGCCACAATAAGGAAATAGATGGCATCCAGCTAGTCTCTGTATGGCAGCTAGTATGTTCAGGAGCGGCATGAGGATGCTAAAAGAAACAGCCCAGACTCACTGTGCTGCACCTCAAGGCATGTACAAAAGGCCCCCTCAAGAGTAGATCCATACTTTTCTTTTCAGTTAAATGACACCCATATTCTTCCATAATGTCCTTTGACTCTCCTTTCATTTTGTATTTTCCAAGATATCCCCTCCTTCCACAATACACCTCTACACTCCTTTATTCTTCCGCTATTTGGTTCATGTGAGAGAATGTGAGCTCTCATTTGTGGGACTTACTTGTAATCTGATTGCAATCTTTATCTCATCTATTAGAATGTAGGAGCAGCTTTAGAGAGGACTTCATTATGGCCCGTGGCACGTTTCTCCCTCCCTCTCTCACTTGCAGTCTCATGAGCGCACACTCTTAATACCAATCCCAGGGTTCCAATTGCAGCTAGCGCATAGCAGCAGAGAGCAAAATTTGCAATCTGGAGTGAGCAGTTGAATGGAGTCTTGTGTGTGTGCCTGCATACGGCTGGCCTTAGTGGTTGTATGTATGAGCAGAAGGACAATGAGTGAGACAGTGTATTTGTACTAACCTCTTCTAAGAACGCAACTGAAAAAAGGGTTTTGCTCATATGGAATATCATGAACTGGCGAACAGAAGTGATTAAAATTCTTCTCCAGTACTTCACGGCTGCCACGTTCTTCACCCCGACCGTATCTCAGCCCTGCACGTGCTTTAAGGAGCCTGGCACCTACACACACACACACACACACACACACACACACACACACACACACACACACATACACACAGGTATTTAAACAACAACTGATGGCAGTAAAATGGAATGACAGTTACTGTAGTGTTGACTTGAGTTATCAGTGAAACTGCACTAAGAAGTGAAACTGCCCTAAGAAGCCCACGAGTATACATGCAATTATCTTTGCTGTAGTGTGGAATAATACACTATGAACATACACACCCATGTTCTACCCATTTTACACATAAGAAAGATCACACAGGCACACACACCTACACACACATATAGATACACACAGTCACACACAGACACACACAGACACAGACACAGACAGACACAGACACAGACACACAGACACACAGACACACACACACACACACACACACTTACCATCTTCAGTAGTGGAGATCTCCCCTGTCTGTGGGTCGATCTGGAACAAGGTTTCTGTTGTGCTTGGAATCACTCTCATAATGCTGTACCTCAGGGCAGCGTTGGCAGTATTGGGGTCATCGGTATCAGATGCAACCACGCGCACAAATGGCATGCCTGCATACACGCATACACACATACACACATACACACAATATCATGAAGACACAAAGAAAATAATCAGTTGCTCAAGCAGCATGCGACGTCTGTGGTATAAGGTCTAAGGTCTGTGATGTGTGTCTGTGTGTACCTGCTGTCGAGTGCTCCATCACCTCTCCTACGTATTGATCTTGCTCAAAGGTGGGTGCATTGTTATTTATGTCCACAACTGTCAGGACTACATCATATGGTCCATCTACTGTCACATCATCTGCAAGAGCCTCAATCTTTCACACACACACACACACACACACACACACACACACACACACACATTCATAGATATGAGCAAATAATATTTTACATGTTTATATAACACTTTTTTTTTTTTTTTTTTCAAATTAATGTAAAGGACCAGTCCTCACAAGTAATGGCTATCAGTTTGAAATTACAACATAATGAAAGAACTTGTTGCAATTTAGTTTTGTTCAGGCATTATCAATGCCTGAACAAAATCCATCCAGCCATCCAAATCAGTCACAAAATTCAGTCCATTTAGTTAGGTTAGGATATTTTATTTATTTATTTATGTTTATTTGACAGGGACAATGCTCAATATATACAGTAATTGGGCCAGATTATAGCCACAAGGCTAATTTACATCTGTTGTCCCTGTCTGCTGTGGTCACCTGCAGTGAGTGTGCTTCCTTGTCGGACCAGAACAGTTGTTCTGTGAGGTACAGCCAGCCGTCTGCAGATATGCTGATTTCCTGCAGGTCTCCGCTTACTCTGTATGCAGTCACACCTTCTACTTTTGACACAAACTGTACAAACACACACAAATCACACACTATTCAATCACACACAGAACTGCCCTATTGCCAAGGGGATTGTGTCATTATGAACATACACATTCTGAAAACACACACACCTGGTAGATGGGATAGGGAACTGTGGTAGCTTCAGGGACGAGTATTGCCTTGTTTTCCAGTGGGCCCTTTAGGTCCTCCAGAGCTATCCCATGACTCTGCAGCACAGGATTGGCCAGGGAGTGACATATGACATGATATATATCACAAATAGCAGACGTACATATTAGTGCTTATTTTTACAGTGACCCTTTGTATCAGGATAGTGCATTTTGTGTGCACAGTGAAAAGCGAACAACATGTCTAAGCAAACACTAAGGCATTGCTGATTAGCTTGCTAATCAATGTAAAATGCTGAAATATATTGCTGAAGCGTTTACAACTCCAAGCACAAAACTTCACAATGTAGAGCCCATGCAGCCAATGGGAATGATAGGCTTTTATACACCATATTTTTATGACCATAAACCATAAATTGCATCATAAACACCAGCTGCTTAAAACACACCTTAGACAAACATGCATAATGTTGTTTTAGAATAAAGATCATTGATGCTATCAGTGTTGTCTGTTCAGAATTTTATGATTTGTATGCTTGTGTTCCTACAAGTGCATTAACTCTTGATTATGCAGTTACAAAGGAAAAGTAAGAAATGATGACTCTTAATGGATGAAGTATGACAGACGAGAGATACTGGTACAAACACATTATCCAGTTTAACACATTGTTTTAAGTTCATGTCTTCCAAAACAAATGAAGAAATGCATAAACTCACAGAGCTAAGGAGGAGGGCTAGCAGCAGTAGATGTTTCATCATCACACCTGAAAGAGACAGAGTGAGTAAGTAAGTGGTGAGAGAGAGAGAGAGAGAGAGAGAGAGAGAGAGAAAAGAGAGTTAATAATTGTTTCGTGTACAGGCTGTCTGATCAGACAGACTTTGAAGCGAAACCAGTTCAACCTAAGGTGTACCAGAAACTTTTTTTTGTGTCTGAGAAACTACTGACACACACATTTCAGAGAGGACACAGGGTCACGATGAAGTATAAAACTGTACCAGCCATTGTAATTTCCCATGGATTAGCTACATTGTGTATAACCCAAGGGACAGTGTTTTATACTAATTAAAAAGAAAGAAAGAAAGCATTAACCGCACCTGTGTATTAGCTGCCGTTTCCAATAGCCCAGTGAATCAGATTCAGATTGTGCTTTAATCATAAAGAAGAATGAATAAAATAAATGCATTTCCATGTATAGCCCACCCCTGTGTATCAACCTCATATCTGTAGACATTTGGCAAAATCATTGTATAATTTAAAAAATGTCTGTCTAGGAGCATTCCTGGACTCAAATTTGTTTGTTTGAGGTGCTCTTTGGATGGGAAAATGTAGATGAGAGAAAACAGGGGATTCCAAGGCACTCTCAATTGTCAAAGGTTAAAAAGCCTTTATTTTGTTGGCTTGGTTACATTTAAACCTTTAAAAAAACTCTGACGCGTTTCGGCAAACAAGCCTTCATCAGGGAGTCAAACAGTTGGTGACCAACACCTTGGTTAATATCAGGAAATGATGGTAGTGGTAGTTAGAGGTGACTCAGTAGTTATCTACTCATTCTTTATCTTGTGTCACAATGATCCCACTACTGATTAAATCAGAAATATCTGAGTTAATATTGCTATCTGAAGTTCATCTCTGAAGATTGTGTTAAAAAGGTATCTAGACAAGCATATGCAACAATTCACACAGATTAAGACCACAAGGCCAAAGGAAAAGAAAGGCCACTTTTCAAAGAAAACTGCTCGCTCACTTAAAGAGATGCTAACATGCTAACTTGCAAGCCTCACTGTAAAATATATATATATGGATACACACCTGTTATGGGCAGATAGCCAAAAGGTCACAGCTACCATGCGTTGGATTGAAAGAAAACCCTAAAACTCTCAGGTTTGTCCAGTGACATCTACTGAGATTAAGCCATAAAACAGGGAAGGCATTGACCCTTAAAGGAGAAAGAGAAAGAATGTGATCACTGGTGTGTCAATGTCACCTTGTCTCTTTCTGTCTATGAGTAACCTTCCGTCTGTGATAGCATGCAACCTCTCTCTCTCTGGCCCTCCCCTTTCCCTCACTCTGTTTTCTTCACTTTCTCTTCCAGTTTGCCATACTGAGGACGGACAGGTTAAATGGGTCTGATAGCGTGGTCATTTAACTCATTTAACCTTCAATAGGCCTGTGCTACACAAGGTGAAACTAGACAGCTGTGGATAGGACCTCAGGCTGCTGAAGGCCTCGAATGGACAGAATGCAAAGATGACCTCTACCAAGTTCATCTTTTTGTCTGCTCACTTACACAAATTAACACACTAGCACACACATAGACACCTAAATATGGAAATATGCACCCAGAAAACCTCTTAACAACATTATCCAGAGGTCTAAATGCATAATAGGCTATTCAGGTTTACAATGCAAGTACATCAAATCAAGGGCAAGTCCACGCCCTACGGTCTCAAAATCGACAAAATCTTTGTATCTCCTATAGACCAGACACATACAAGCACACAAGTTTACAAAAGAGCGTTTTAGGAAAGGATGAATGAGGAGAAATGAAAGATATGGAGCATATGAAGTAGAGAACAATAGAGGCTGATCCAATCAGAAACATACCTTCTCCTCTCCTGCCGACTCAGTGACTGAGACTCTGTCCTTCCTCCACCTGTCAAACGTTAACTGTTTTTATAGAACCTAATGATTATCTACAGAACGGCCCTCTCTGACTGTGTAGGAGGGGATATGTGCTACAATGGAATAAACCAGGGGTGTGCTCACTTCCTGCTGACACAAGCACACACACATCCATTCCAGGCACATGAACATTTCTGAATATGTATGGAAGATGTATGTCATGGTGTGCATGCAGTCTCCACATGAGTGACAGAGGAAGTGGTTAGGCCGTGGAAGGCAGGCTCTCTGGAGCGCTGCTCTGGACTGCAGCTGATGTGTTTTTGGAACTCTTGAGTAACCCAGCAAGACTTGGGAGACTTTACACTTTGATCCCGACAGCCTAACAATGGAACACACATATACTTACTATCTGCACACCAACAGGGTTACAAATTGGCTACAGAGGTATCATTTTATCACAGATAGCCATATTGAACCATTTCTATTGATTAACAAGGCCAGCAAAGTCCTGTCATGGTCTACTGATTATGCATGGCATAAAACACTTTGTTAAAGTTCTCTAGTTCTGCTATGCAGACTATAATGGAATAACACCAACTAAAACGACCAGCTTGATGTGATACGACAAGCAAAACCAGTTACCAGTAAACTGGGTAAACCTCTAGCTAGCTGGTCAACCATCATAGGGTGGTCAAACAAGCGGGTCAACCAGCAAACCACCTTAAGCTGGTCAGGCTGTTTTTTTCCGAAGGGCCTATGTTATAAACCTGGATATTACTTAAATCTGGCTGCAGATAAGGTGTTTGTAGTTCTCCACTTATCTGTAATTACCCAATACTCTGCTAAATACTGATCATTTCAGACTTACAACACACACACAAGCTTAAGCAGACACAATAGGTGAGGAAACATGTTTTATTTCAGGTGGAAGCAGTGCTTTAAACCAAAAGGGACAGTACACATTTAAAGGAAACGTTAAAAATACAACTTTATAAAAAAAATCTCATGCACAGAGACACACTGTCCTACTCTCAAAGGATAACTTAAGGAAAGTGCAAAGGTCACTCTGTCATGGAAATTCAAGACAGGTGGTTATCCTATCACTAATGTAGTCTGTATGGACTGCATGTAATGGAGTCTTTGACACAACATACAGCAACATACACACACACATGCAGATACGCTGGAATTACACATGCTTTTATGTAACTATACAAGCAAACATCCCCACACACACGCACACACACACACACACACACACACACACACACACACACACACACGCGCGCGCGCACACACACACGCGCACACACACACACAGGGTCTAGAGCACTGACAGGTCATGGCAGGATTTGGACTTGAGTGTGTATGCGGCGTGTGTGTTTCTCTTGGCGGCGAGTGTGTGTATGAAGCGCTTAGCTCGCTCTGGAACACTCCCCTTCCGGTGGGAGGGACCATCGCTGCTATTGCCACGGAGACGCAGTTGTCTGATGACGCCGTCAAACAGAAGCCAGACATTGTGCTGCATGAGGGCAGACGTCTCCACCAGTTTACAGTCAAACACTACAGCACACACACGCGCCTCTGCACATTCACACACAAACACACAAAAAGAGAAAAAAAAAACAGCATATTAGCAAGGGGAATTGTGTATGTCATATGGAGACAAACAAGTCATAATCGCTTTCACTTACCACTGATGGGCACCTCCCTGCGTCGGACCAAGTCACACTTGTTGCCAACCAGAATGATGGGTGTGTTGGCATAAGCCTCGGCCTGTCGGATCTGGATGCGCAACTCAGCGGCACGCTCAAAGGAGGCACGGTCTGTGATGGAGTACACCAGCAGAAATGCATCCACAGAGCAGACTTCAGACACAGCTTCTTCCTGCAGCACAAATAGAAACACAATAAATATAACTAAATAAATAACTAAATATAAGTAAGTAACTAAGTAACTAAGTTTATACATACATACTATACACATAGGCCTACATATACTGTACATACAACACAATTGTAATCACTATTTGGAAATTGAAGACCTTAATCTGAGTTTGAATGTGACTGTAGCCTAAGCGTATGTCAAATTTGTGAATGACTTACTTTCTAAAACATTTCAGGTCTTATGAAGACAGTATTTCACTTTATATTATGCTTCGGAGTAGTGACATTTAGTAGATGGATGCTTACCAGAGTATTGCATGAATCCACCAGTGTCACTGTAGCACTTTCTCCATCAACTAGAACTGTTCTCTCACACACCTCCTCTGCAAACAAAGCACAGACGTATTACACACTGTTAAACCAATGTTTGTAAAGAACAAATCGCATAGGCTACATAAACGCGTAAGTAGGTGTCTAAAACATTTTTTTTCACTGACTGATCTATCAACAGATTTTAAAAAGAGGCAAACTCACCAACAAACATCTCACTGTCAATAGCAAGACTGTCCGTGTCACCGGCAAAAATACCCGTGAGAGCCGTTTTCCCCACGCCCGGGTCGCCAAGCATCACCACGGTGAATGCTGGAGTGCTTGACTCTGTCGAAATACCAGAATCAGTGGACATTGAACTCCAGCGCTCCCTGTACTTCTCGTCTTCGTCTGTTCCTACGCGGGTAACAGCCTCTTCGCATTGTCGTAGGCCATCATTCAGCAGGTGACTTCCGTCCGGTACACAGATACTCCATCGATGAAGCTGCTGTTGCATGCGCAAACTATGTCTCCGCATATTAGCTAGCAGAGCCATGGCGAAAGAAACTTTTCTAGGGTTAAATTGATTGGGAAATAATCTTATTGATTAACGCAGTATGGTACAACAACGCTTTTCCAGTAATGCATCTAAATAAGATCTCTGTCGTTCCATAAAATAGAGCAAATAAAAAGAAATCTACTCCAGGTACAGACTGCGCCAGCTCAGGACACCTCTGAAGTTGTCGTTGTGTCAATCACGACTGTTCCCAAACATTCAGTGATCCTGCTTTTTCCCATGGTCATCTTCACAGCGTCTGCTCTCTCTCTCTCTCTCTAACGGCTTTAACGGCTGGCATGCACTGCCGTTAGTATAGCCTATAATAAGACGGATTTAAACGAGGCGAGGGTGTCCTTGACGTCAAAGATCTTAGGCCTATCTGTTGGTGGCGCGACCAGTGTAGGTAAACGAGATACTTCCGTCCAATTTAGGATGTTGGAGCTATACAACTTTTAAAAAATAGGAAGGAATATCGGCAGCACACACCCCATTATTTTTGTTTATTAAAGTTACACAGGTAAACATGGGTTTATGAGTGGAATTTCATGAAACTTGGCATGCATTATGATCCTACACTTCAAATACCTTGTTTGTACTATATCTCAAATGAGTGGATATGGAATGAGTTGACATGGCCCCTTGAGACCAACATACAAAAAAAAAATTGGTCATCCTAGGACCTACGGTTCTCGAGATATTCACAGAAAACTGTGTCTGGCCTACCCTCCTTTTTGGGGTCTTTCGGTGGATCAAAACGAAAATCAATGGTTCTGTGTCATCCTTGTGGGGCTATATGCCCACCAAGTTTCGTGCAGTCCGGTCTTTCAATGTCCCGGGAATCGTTGACATAAAATTACTGAAGAAAAAACTACTATGCTACACATAGACTACTGTATGCTAGCAGTGGTCATAATTATTTTGCCAACTCCATGACAAACATTTATTATGAAGGGCTTACGTTATAAAGAAATCTGACTAATTTAACATAATTTATTCCCCCTTTTTAAATGTATTTTCTTTTTTCAGTTTTTATTTGTTTATTTGTTATGTTGTCAGTCTTGTATGCATTGGTGTCACGGGTACGCCGCTCTATCCAGCATCTTTTGTCCTGTGTTTGTCACGGGAACGCTGGCGACTACGCCGCTCCGTCCGACATCTTTATTTTTTAAGCGACCTTGCGTGTCTTGAAAGGCGCTTTATAAATAAAATGTATTATTATTATGTTTAGAATTAAACAATACTGATGGCTGAAAACAGTTGATGGCAGCAACACTATTGGATATCATTTGCTGGTGAAATCTACTTGAGAGCCAAATCCATGTGCAGATCTATGTCTACTTCTTCCATTGGCTTGATATTATTGTGTGTCCTGCACCTGCACCAGACTGAGGTCTGGACACAGAATGATCAGCCCTAGTGCTCCAACAGAAACTAGATCCAGTGTAATCCAGGCCTTCACTACTCCAAAATTAAAAATGGATTGGGTTTCTTGAAAATGTAAAATAGAATAAGGTCAGACATAGCAGAGCCCTCATACCAGTTCATAAGCCTGTATGTGATCTGTGATCCAGGACTGTTTTCTAAAGGCATTGTTGAACAACCACCAAGGTAACTAACTGTAGGTCAACATAGGTCTATCATTTAACTGGTATTGTGCAACAACATGGGAAAAGCAACCCTAGCATCATGTATTGTTCACAACACTTATAAGGGTTTTGCCTATGCTCCCAGAGTCAAATGTACCCCAGATATATATGGCACATAATGGGAACATGGCAAAGGGTCTGATGCTCCCAGGGTTCTATATTTCCCAGCTCTAATGGAGACCTGAAAGATGCTTGTTTCAAAAAAGCACTGGATGATGTTAATGGAATATCTGAACTTGAGGTAGAAGGGTCATGTGTTAATGGGTGTATGTTAAACAGATAATTAAACCTGTGAACACAAAACCCTACGAACATATATTTAACTCCCCTGGCTGGCTGTTTTTTCAATTCTGTCTTGGAGTTCCAAAGACAGCTGCACCTATACATTTATGTCCCTGTTGATGACCAGTCCAGACTAAGGGCGGGTCAGGTTCAGCTCAGCAGGACTACCTGACTCCTGCCACGCCAAGTCCTTTTAGGCAAGTCCCTCCACTCGGCGGCCATATTGCAACGATTTTTGGGCACTCATCGGGCATCCTATTCGGCAGAAATGCGCAAGGCTTCACGACCCCAACCTTGCTCCAGCAGTGAGTTGACAACACATGATTGGCACAATGTCTTCACAACACACCATATGATTGGCTAAATGTATTCACATCACACCACATGATTGGCTAAATGTATTCACGTCGACGTTTTGCCGAGGAAGGGGCGGGAAATGTGTAGAAACGCGTTACAAACTAACCCCATGCATTTCTATGAAGGATTTTTGAGTGCTGTGTTTCCACATTAGAGTCTCTGGCCACGCTTATGTGCTGTGGGTGCAGCTCATCAGGGCTTTCACTGGCACAGCGGGTGACTGTCAGAAGGGTCAGTGTGTCCACGCTGCTCCCACTGTGCCCCAATCCTCTCATCAACTCAGTGCACATGAGCTCAAATGTCTGCACCCCATTAACTTGGTACCCAACTCGATCTTTTAATCTTTCAGAGAGCGAAGGCAGATGGGCTGGCCCTTTTGACCTGCACTCTCTGTCTCTGAGGAGAATCTCCTCCTTTTAGCGATGAGGTTCGCCCTCGCCACTGGCACCCCGCTGCGGGCCGATCTGCGAGGACCGAATTCCCCAAAAAGCGGCTTCGGCTGTAATTTGTAAAAGAGTGCCTGACAAAAATCTAATTAAATTTAATTCAGCACAATGTGGAATTAGTCATGCAAGGCATTAGGAACATGGCTAAACCTGGAAATCATCGTCTCTAATAGACAGGCTCAGATGCGCGCGCGCGCCCACACACACACACAAACACACATTTTGTAACCTTTTCTGTCCATTTAGCATTAGGGATGAGAGATGACAAATTGTAATCTGAGTTATCACAGTAAATGCTGGATTAGGTTGTTTGTGTTTCTATTTTAAGCTCTGAGAGATGAGGGAGACAAAATGTTAAATAAGACTGCCTGATAACTAGAATTAACAGTGATTTCCATCTGTCACATTTCATATGCTTGGAGTTGGACCATGGCTGTTTATGTGGTTGGCGTCAGAAACAAAATTGCTCTCTTTTTGTGGTCATGAATTTATTACAATGCACAGTTTCCTATTCATAGAATTCACCACTGTTCTGCTAAAATAGGACCTGTCGTCTTATGCATTGACACTGAAACGGCTGACATGAAGTAGGCCTACAGGCAGCTGCACATAAATGCATGCTCCCACTACTTGATGCATGCATGATAAATGCATGCTCCCACTCAGTCACTTGTCAACATGGACTGACTCAAACATTTCTACACATTCATCAGCTAGCTGGCTAACAAATAAGCCAAGCTAAGCAGTAGTAGGAATGGTTCTTCATGACCTAAGTGAAGTTAAATGTGGGTAGGAGCAAATACAAATACACACAATTTGCTTGTTTTATTGGTGAAAAGGGGCATCATCTGTAGACATCATCTGTTTTAAAATGATAAAACTCAACTTGATAATTTCAAGCAAAATATTTTGCGGACCCCCTGGCTATGGGTCGTGGACCCCACTTTGAGAACCACTGGTCTAGGAAGGCATAATGCAGCTGACCACTTTAAAAATATCATGGAAAACAACTGTAAATGTTAGTTAGTTGACAATGTCTGTATGAGAATGTCTGATCTGGGGTTTGAGGAAAGAATGCCTGTTCTGTTAGGTAAGAGAAGGAAGCCAGGGAATAGGTTTGCTAGGTCATAGTTCAAGTGCTGGTCCAGTGCCCAATTAAGTAACTAGGCCGTGCGTCAGTGAGTATCTAGGTGCATGAGAGCGACTCTGCATGAATAGGATCAGAGAGGGATGAGTTACCTCAGTCTTGAAAAGCAAACACCACAGCAAGGGATTACCACTGAGACACCTCAATCCCTTACAGTAATGACACCACTAACGGGTCCCTGCCTAACCTTCCCTTCTATATTAAGACTGTGGGGCCCTGTTTTAAGAATGAACTGTTGAATATTTATTACCATTTGGTCTACTTGAAATTACACAATAAGGTCTGTTCTTGCATGTGCTAAATCCTCTTTGAAAGTCCTGATGCAACCCCATTTCCAAAAAAATGGAATGTAAAATGTTCATAAAAGCAAAATGCTATCATTTGCAAATTATGTGAACCCTATATTTAATTACGAAAAGTGCAGACAGCATATCGATTATTTTGAATTTGATGCCAGCAACATCTTCAAAAAGTTGGGGCAAAAGGGCATGTCCACCACTGTGTTGCTTCGCATCTTTTTTAAACAACAGTTTAATTTACAGTTTGTAAATGTTTGGGAACTGGGGAGACCAACTGCTGGAGTTTGGAGAATTGAAATGTTGTCCTGTTCTTGCCCAGACAAATTCTTAGGCCATGTCAACACTATGATCGGATTCATTTGTATCATGCTTTCTGTTCCATACATGATGCACCCAATGTGACAGGTCTGGACTGCCGGCAGGCCAATTTAGCACCTCTACAGTTGAGCTCATAAGTTTATGAACCCATGCTAAAGTTGACTAAAAAGAGTAATAAAAAAAAAATCATCTTTTGGAAATTGATCTTAATGCCTTAAGTAAAAACAATGAGGAAATATCCAACCTTTAAAGAAGCCCTATGCAAGTCTGGTTATTCCTTCGCTGTTTCTGGGTTCTCCTGATTTGGGCTTGCATTTTTCACAACATGGCTCCCCCTGCAGCTTCGGTAGCAAGTGACTGCTACGCTAAACCCCCACTAGCTAGCGAGCTAGCCATCAAGAAACCAAGCTAAACACATACAGGGCTCACAATAAAACGGTCGATCAAACACATTGTTCAAGAGACGATCAAACCACATTACAAAAACGAAGTTCACCCAAGGGTAGGCTACTTACAATTTCAGCAGCAACAAAGCCAAGTCGGAGTCCGTTTTGCAGTCTTCTTAGAAACTACAATCTGACTACATTTTCGAGGCCTTCCGCCGAGTCACATCCGGATTTCTTCAGTCCGGGACCAGAAAGTTGCATATTCGTTTTTTTTCCGCGGAGAAGCACTAGGGGGAGACGAAGCACCCACCAAACAACCCAAAAAGAACCATCAGAACGACTCTCAACCTGCATAATTAAGGTAATTTTTGCTAAAATTGTTGCATAGGGCTTCTTTAAGGACACCAAGTTTCTTTGTAAATGATTAATGTATCGTTCAACTGATACAAGGGGATGGGGGGGGTGCCTCTACACTCAATTGGATAGACCTAACCAATCAGAGCAACGAAATAGCTTACCGTGAGATGTTAGCCTCGTGAGACCATCCTGATCTCGCGAGCTTCAGGTTCTCACTCGCAGATCAGTCTGGCAACTTTCCAATAGAGAACATTTGGAGCAGTTCACCAAATGAACGGCCAATCAGCGTTGGTTTTGAGGCGGGTTTAGGTGTGACGCAACGAACAACATGACTGCATTCACAGATGAGATGAGCATAGCTATCGCGCAAGTTTTATTCAAATTAGAAAGTAGGAATAGTCCTGGGTAAGCTGTGAAGCTATGAGTCTCACCCATGCAGCTGGGAGGAATTAATGACACAGACATCCTCCACGGCCGATTCCAGTTCATAATGGATGTGAGGGATCGAGCAGTCGACACAGGGAGCCAGGATTGCAAATTGCGCAAAAATGGTTTTATTACCAAAAATCAATAAATTACTTTTTTAAATACATTTCTGTGCCCAAAATAAGGGTATCTAAAGAAAATAAACATTAACCTCCGATGCAAACCTCCGACATGAACACACAGCAAGAACTAACAAAAGGAGACAAAGGGGAACTTAAATACAGACTGGACAGACCATGAATAACTAAAAGGGGAACACCACACAAAATCAATTAACTTTCAGACATTACCAAAACATTCAAACAGATAACCACACCTAATGCTAGCAATAAATAAACTACACAAAGACATCTGGGCATAAACACAAAAGAATCCAACCAGAAAGCTCCAGTCAATAAACACGAAAGGCTTCTCCTTCCCCCATGGCAAAGACGTGAAATGGATGTGGCCATAGATCATTTAAACCAGCGGAACTTGCCGCTCCGTCTTGACAGTCAGGAAGTCCGCCCGGACCAAATACCATGACGCACACAGCTCTCGGAGTCGGCCGCACCAGAGAATGTCTAATAAGGGGAGAACTGCCACTCTCGGAAAACTTCCGGTTTCTGAACTGGTTGCAGTTCCTTCTGTGGTTCCACATGAGGGCGCTCGTCCACGAGTGCAGAATGCATGGAGGTCTATGGAGCTGTACCCCTCAAAATCCACTTTATTCGGGATATAATTTTTTTTCAAGTAATTTGAGTATTGTATTCGAAAGGGGAGGCAAAGAAAATACACTTGGTTGAGTATGATATTTTTTAAAGTCACTTAATTGTTCTTAAAAGCCTTTCAAACGTGTCAATGACGTCATTCATTAGCACAATGCTAGCATGTTATGTGCAACAACGACCCAACCTGTAAGAAATCAAAAGGACATAAGTACTCGTTCATTCAACTTTTGACCTATAACCCATGTTGAAGTTATACAAACTACAATCAAATCTGAGATTTGTCAACGACAATCAGGTGAAAGAGACAATTTTAGCCGTCTAGCTCCATTGACTCCCATTCATTCTGCTCATGGCGATCGCCCCCAGTGGAACTCTGGTGGAACTGCATCCAAAATTCGGTACAATGGGACTTAATACGGAGTGGCAAGGCTCTCCGTAGACGGGCTCTGGCCACACTCAAACAGGAACGCCACAAACATGATAAATCAACAAAATGCATTAAATAACAAACTTAAGCTAATTAACAACAGAACACAATTGATAAGTTGCGTGCACTCAACCACACAATCACGTACTATTGAACTAAGCAAGTCTGTATGTTGTATGAAATCAAAAGTCTTTGTGTTGCGTTTTTACTTGGTTGCCACGTAGTGTTGCTAAACGTAGAGGGTGCGTGAATGTAGACATGTAAACATCAAAATGTGTGAGCATATAATTATGAAAAATCAACAGAAGATTTAATGAAAAAGGGAGCGTTAGTGCGTTCGGTGTGTGGCCGCTATGGCGACCATCACAATGGAGGAATATACTTTCTTCAGAAGTGTAGGGCCTACCATGAAAACTTGATGGGAATTGTCGTTAGGTTCACGTCACATACAAATGGTAAGTTAAAAAATTTTAACATTAGTTACGTTACCTAACTTAATTGTATGTTAAACGAAGGCATTAGAACAACACTTTGTTCATCTAATTGGTTGATTTGGCCCGTCGATAACCAACATAGGTGGTGATAGACAGATGGTTTATCCAATCAGCTAACCAGTATTTCCTCCCCTTCCCAAAAGTTTTCCAATGGAAAGTTCCCAGATGGATATGCAGAGCAAATGTGAAGCATCCATCTGGCGGAGTCAGGTTAGTGAGATGTAGGAATAACACAAACCATCCTTCTTCTCCACAAATGCCTTAACATTGTTTTCTGGCCTTTTGTAAAAGTTATTGTGCCGTCAATATCTCCTACACTCATTAGCGAAATCTAAGAGATACGTAGCAGGGTAGGCTATTAGGAAAAGCTGATATTTCCCCTCCGTTTTTAAAAATAATTGGAACACTAATATGCTACAAACATGTTATAAACAGCTGGGGAAGGCTGTCACAAATCCCTCGAACAGGTGGTCAATCAGATTTCAAACAAACGAGGGAAAAACATGTCACAATGCAACACGCTGTTTTCCCTTGATGAAAGTGAAACCATGAGTTTTCCCACATCTCAACTTTGGCCAGAGTTTTTAGAAATAATCGTTTTCAGTGATAAAACCTCATTGAAATAATACACATTTTTCCCATATGGGGTCTTAAGCTATCTGTCTCCTAGCCACAGCAGTTTTTGTTGCAAACCAAATCAACCCAAGTGTGCTCAGATGACGTGATAGACGAGGTGCTGTTGCTCACCTGTCCATCATCGTAAAACCCGATTTGATTGGTCTGAACAGCTCTGGTTCATAGTTGCTCCACAACGGAGCAATGCCAGACCGAACTTCCCGACCTCAAATGTTGTGGGCGGGCTAAGTTCGGATGATACCCAGGCTAGTTATTTCATGGATCCAGGGTACTATGCATCCTGATAAAGGTCCCTTGGCCTTTGGAATTAAAATTTTTGTAAAGGCTGTTACCACACAGCAAGACGACACTATTCTCGGTACAGTCTCATTTGAATGTTTTAGCGCGGCAAACATCAAAGCTGTCCTCGACTTTTTCTCAAGTCGCCCTATCACCCTGGACTTTGCTTGTGTACTATGACCTTGGCCAGACCCTTGGCAGTCAGAGCCAGGAGGGATAAGCTCTGGCTGGTCTCCGTCTGACAGGACTGAATACTCCCTCTGTCTGGATCTTTGTCTCACGTTTCAATAATAGGCTTTAATAGGGACGTCTGTATGTGTTTACTCACCCACAGGAACTAAGACACCACTGAGAAATGGGCCAGCATTCTCCAAAATAGACATTTATGATCAAACAACATGTATGATTAAACAACATTCTAAATCCTGACTTTTAAGTTTTGATTTTTTTTTATATATAATTTCAAGCAATGTGTGTGTGTATATTTAAAAGATGTTACTTGTGTACTTTAGATATCAACTCTGGTTTTTGAGCCATTCCAGAGCAAAAAAGTGAAAAAAATAAAAATAAATAAAAGCATTTATAGATTACATGTTTAAACCCCTTCCTGCCTTTTAACAGTTATTGAGCTGGTATCAGGGACATTTTAGATTGTAAAAAGGTGGGTCAGTGATAAAGATCACCCTGTAGTCTGATGACAATCTCTTTGAGAATTTCCAGGTCTATCAAACAGATAACAAGCAGATACAGATTTTTATAGCCTACTCTTTTACCAGCCATTTAAATGGACATAGGTAAAATTACTGGAATGTGGATTTGAATTTTTACAACTTTTGAATTGTATTGAATTGAATTGAATTTGTGCACAAACAGTGGGGTTTAAATGTCTGATGGTCGGTGATTACTCCAGAGTTGTTGTGTCTCTTAAAAACTCCAGGTAACTCATGGACCAACATGTTTTTTTTATTTTTAAAGTATATTTTTTGGGCTTTTTATGCCTTTGGAGATTGACAGGAAGCGAGTGGGAGAGAGAGTCGGGGTGGGATCCGGAAAGGACCACGGGGCGGGAATCGAACCCGGGTTGCCGGCGTATGGTGCAGCTGCCCCAGCCAGTCGCGCCACTGCAGGGGCCATGGACCAACATGTTAATGAAGTCATCTGGGTATGACCGATAAGATGATGAAGATAAGATTATGAAGATAAGATTATGTTGTCACTACATATTGAGTGATTAATTGATTTCATATAAATGTTGGATTGTGTTAGCCTGGAGGACCAGACCCAATCTGAAAAAGTTTGTTGATTATTAAAATCAAATATATATCGGCGCAATGTTTTCCAGCCGTCTTATTTGCTATTGTGGAACTATTTTTTCAGACACCTCACAAACGCGTATAAACTTCCGCTCAATATTTGAACCTGAAGCATGACGGTGGCGCAGTAATATCAACGTGCAATGAGTCTTCCAACAGAAATCAATGGGATTTTACAAAATGCCAAATAAAACAGAAACTGTTTTATTTTGTTTTGGAACATCATCAAACACCACTAACCAATCGGTGAGTTGCACAGTTTTGAAAACGAACGTTAAAGGTTGTTTTAGGACATGTTTGAACATGCCTGTTGGCAGCCACTCTGAGTAGTCAAAGGCGATTCAAAATGAGTCAGAAAAGTCGAGACAGGACCAATCGTCAAAATTTCAGAGTCCACCACTCTAGTTCATCCAAAACAAACCAGAAGAGGGACTCAAAGTGCTAAATACCGGAATTTTTCTTTAAGGGTCTGGCGAATAATGAAAATGGTCCAATTTGAGGGGTGACACCAAGCATGCATTTGAAAATATCACTGCAGGCAATTGAATATAGTATAAGTATATATACTTTTTTGATCCCGTGAGGGAAATTTGGTCTCTGCATTTAACCTAATCGGTGAATTAGTGAAACACACTCAGCACACAGTGAACACACAGTGAGGTGAAGCACACACTAATCCCGGCGCAGTGAGCTACCTGCTACAACGGCGGCGCTCGGGGAGCAGTGAGGGGTTAGGTGCCTTGCTCAAGGGCACTTCAGCCGTGGCCAACTGGTCGGGGCTCGAACCGGCAAACCTCCGGTTACAAGTCCAGAGTGCTAACCAGTGGGCCACGGCAACACTACGGATAACACTACAACCAACGTTTGCTGACCGATTCTGGACGTCGATGCAATTGGATAACGCTATGACCAATGTTTCCAGACATCGCAGCGCTGTCATCTGTTTAGTTCGCCTCTGGCCCACCTATATCAGATACACCGATGTGATTGGTGCAGCTCGGTTTCATGGGCATAGGTAATAAGCATCATTACTCGTCGCCAAAGTCACTCGCTGAGAAAATTCTCTAGCTCTCGCGAGAACTCTGGATTTCCAGGGTTTCCAGGAACTATATGCTTCCATTGCAGATAGACCCATTTTGTGAGTTCAGATGTTCAAATCTCTTAATCTTTATTAAATCATGACAAATAAAAAGGAAAACAGTCCATCACTAAAAATATGACAATATCTGTGTGTGTATGCATGTACTGTACATAGGTACGTGTCTATTTTGATAACCCAACATTTCTGAACTGCTTTCAGATGTGGTTCAAGGAAATAGTGCATAAATAAATGACAACAAATACATATGGACAGTGGACACATACACACCTGTATAGTATGGCTATTTGCACTATACGTGTCTTTGTGAGTGTTCATTTCTGTGTGTGAATGTACGAAGTCACTGTGGAATACAGTTATGTCCAAGTCTGTCTGCTTGGGCTACCTTGACAGTTGCGTTTCGGTGCTCATACTCTGAAAAGCATAGGTGATGTGTGAGTGGGCGTGGTCTAGGTAAACGTCTCCATATGATTGGTTGTCTCCTGAGTAGTGTCTCCACTGCATGAGCTCAGACATGCTAACCCGCTGTGGAATGTTCACACTGTCGGCACGACGACCCAACTGACAGGCCCGCTCCGCCAATGTGGTCTCTTCCTCTGGCAAACCTTCAGAACACAAACACACCTCTGATTTGTTTGTTTTGTAGTTTGTACACATGTCTAAACGTATGTGCACACCTGTAAGCATGTGATTGTGTGTGTGTGCGTGTGTGTGCTTACACTGTATCTCTCCGTCCCCTGCACAGCGACAGCCCAGGAGCTGGTGTGTGAGGCACGTTGTTTTGGTTTCAAAGGTAAAAAGATCGCGGAGGTCCTCAGAAGAGAAGCTGATGTGATCAGCCCCTTTCCCCAGATCAACTACTGCACCTGACAAACCCTGCTTACACACCTGCCTTTGGTAGATCCTCTCCTCTATTGTACCTGTTTACACACACACACACACACACACACACACAGAATGGAAATGATGAAACCTTTTGAAGTTAAGTGAAGAGCTTAATGATTAGTGATTGGAGTGTAAAGACTGGGTTTGCATTTACTGGATCTAACCTGTGGTCAGAAGCCTGTAGATGTGAACAGTTTTCCTTTGTCCATCTCTCCACACACGTGCCATTGCCTACGACACAAACACCTCATCAGTACTCTTCCATACATTCGTGAATATCTTTGGTTCATGTCCACAAGGTTTAGGGGCAGCCGTGGCCTACTGGTTAGCGCTTCGGACTTGTAACCGGAGGGTTGCCGGTTCGAACCCCGACCAGCAGGCACTGAAGTGCCCTTGAGCAAGGCACCCAACCCCTCACTGCTCCCCGAGCGCCGCTGTTGTTGCAGGCAGCTCACTGCGCCGGGATTAGTGTGTGCTTTACCTCACTGTGTGTTCACTGTGTGCAGAGTATGTTTCACTAATTCACGGATTGGGATAAATCAGAACAGAGACCAAATTTCCCTCACGGGAGTATATATACTTATACTTCAGCTTCAGCGTCTCACCTGCATGTCATTGGCAGGATTCCAGTCAATGTCGTAGAGCACGAGGTGGGAGGCCCCCACCAGGTTAAGGCCCACCCCTCCAGCCTTGGAGCTTAACAGGAAGAGGAAGTGGTCTGAGCTCGGCTTGTTGAAAGAGTCCACCAGGTTCTGCCGCTTGGACACTGGGGTGTTACCGTCCAGGCGACAGCAGGTGTATCCGAGATGAACACATAGATCTTGGAGCAGATCCAGAGTCTGAGTGTAGTTAGAGACCAACACCACCCTTCAGACAGATAAGGGAGGGGAAGGGGGAGAGAGAGACGGGGTTATTAGATCAATAAATAAGTAAATATATAACTAATAACTACTATAAAATATTTAATATAAAACATATTTTAAAAGGTATGTTTCTCATTGTGTGTATTAACATTTCCACAAAGCATTATTTTTCCATCCCAAATGCATGCAGACTGTGTGCACCTGTCTGTGGGGTTGTAGTGCTGTACAGCAGCGAGGAGGTCACACAGCACCAGGAGTTTCCCCGACTCGTCCGTGCCGAACGTGCCGCTGCTGTAGGCTGCAGGGAACAGCTCTGCTGACAGGCCCTCACACACAGAACCCTCTGTGCTATCCTGAAACGCAAAGATACTCCATTAAATCCTATATATACACTATTCATTAGAAACACACACACACACACACACACACACACACACACACACACAGAAATGCAAACACAGAAACAGCATAATATACAAGAGATAATAAATCTTATGAGATAAGTATACAGACATAAACATAAACACAACACAACATTGCTACACTTGTATGGAACTGGAAGACCTGGACTAAGCATATTTGACACAGACATTCTGAGCTGAGCCCTTGTTTTTTGTTGTTGTTACAGGCAGCCTATGAAGGAATTGTTGATTGAACCCATAAATTAAAGTTGATGATTTCCATCGTGTCAAAACTGAGAAGATATTCTACTTTCCCTTGGTGGCGGCCTGCCAAGATGCGCATCAGTGAGCAGCCAGGCTCAGTGAGTAGACCTGTCAGACAGCGCTCTCAACACAGAGCACAAACCAGACAAACCATCTGTTTGCTGGTCCTGGCAAAACACCGTAATTAGCTGGACATGTCTGCTGCAACATTGTGCTCATTAGCAAGTCCATGTGGCCTGAATAAAATATGCTGAGTGGGTGAGCCACTCCTTAACCTTGCTGTCTCTGAGCTGGCTGAGAGTCTGCATACACGTCCCAGGAGTGCCCTCTGGAGGCCCTCATGAGTAATGCACACTAAAGCTGGCCCAGGAGTGCCCTCTAGAGGCCCTCATGAGTAATGCACACTAAAGCTGGCCCAGGAGTGCCCTCATGAGTAATGCACACTACACTAAAGCTGGTGCTGCACATGTGAGACAACTGAAGTCTTCTCATTTGGAACATCTCCAGTTCAACTGAGATACACTGTTCGGCGTACAGCTGAGCTAATCAAAAATAAATAGTTTATTGTGCTAATACCATTCAGTATAACTAAATATTAACTCTAAAGCTGAAACCTGCCAGTAAGACCACCTACCACCTCAACATGGCACTGAATGGTGTTAATCCAGGTTAATCTGAATCATCATGGTCATTACTGAAAGGTGCATAAATGGAAAAACTCCATAACCCAAATACATATTCCCATAATAGTGATGTGATCAACTCAACACGTAAAACATGGAGATACCTGTAATAAAAAACGTACAGTTCTTAGCGCAAGAAATTCTCTTGGTAAGGAATGGTACATCATACATTCTTTGTCAAAGCGACATAAAGAGAAACACCCCCATACAGCAGCCACACCTTCTTCATGGTGTTGTAGAGCAGCCCCGGGTGGTTGCAGAGCTTCTTGAGGGCGCTGATGCAGGCGAAGTGCGGGCTGTTGGTGCTGAGGTGCGTGGTGGAGCCCCGGAGGCAGGACCGCACCGCCTGCGTGCTCAGCAGCTGCGCGTACAGGCTGCTCTGCAGCGGAGTCGGCCGGCAGAAGAGCGTCCACTCCACGCGGCCGGGGAGGTAGCGGCCGATGATCTCCTGCGTCCTCCTCAGGGTGAACACCCCGGTCAGCCGAGACAGCTCCGCGGCACGCTCCTCTCCCAGTGCACGCTCCTCCTGAGACACCGACACACATGCACAGTAAAAACAGCTGACAAATACAAACTCGTGCACACACACACACCTTATTCTTTTATGGCCAGTGCAGACTACACAATTTTTTTTGTCTTCCATGATGATCTTTTTACGATTGACCATGTCAGACTAGGCGATCAGAGAACCACAAATTCTTGGCACGTCTTGGTTGTAAGATTGGCCACATTACGAGATCACGTCTCGTTGCGTGACGTCATAGTGCCCGTGTCAACACAGGAGTCGGGATTCAGGATTCTCAAAAAAATCTGACATGCTAGACTTTTGGTCATGGAGTCGTGGAACATCACAGACAACACAGGCCATTACGCACAGCTTCCCCTGATCTATGTATACACAAAGGCCACCAAACGAGAGAGACATACTGGACTAGACTGGTAATGGGCTGCTTAAGGTGTGTGTGTGTGTTTAATGTGTATACTGTATGTGTTACCTGAGTGCAGGAAGGCTGGCGGGAGTGAATGATTGGCTCCTCATAAATCTTCCTGTATCCTGCTGAAGATCCCAGAACGCCTGGATTCACAAACTCAACTATTGAGTAAAACTCTTGAAGGTCATTTTGCACAGGAGTCCCTGCAATAATACACACACAATACACATTATTTATAAATACATAAATGTCTATACACACATTTCCATGACAGAAAAAACTTTTTGTGCTTATTTGAGAGCAGAGTACACTGGCAATTCCACATTTATTTTTGGCTTAGTAGGTTTTTAACTCACTCTTAACAGTTCCTCAAAGTCCAAAACTTGTATTATAGTGTGCAGGAGAGTGTGTGGTGTGTGTGTGTGTGTGTGTACTACTCACCCGTCAGTATGATTCTCCTGGTGCAGGAGAGTGTGTGTAGAGCGCTGGTGGTTTTGATGCTTGTGTTCTTGAGCCGATGACCCTCGTCACAGATAAGCAGGCCGAAGTCCAGCTTCTGCAGCGAGCTCAGGGAGCGCAGCACCATCTCATAACTCACCACCATCACTGGACACACCGGAGACGACACATACTCCTCCACACGGTGGTCCTGACCCCACACATACACACACACATAAACACACCATTACACAGAAGCAAGGGCAACCTCTAGTTGGGTGAGTGGGCTTCACTCTAACACGCTGCACCATCCTGTGACATAACATCTAATGTGTCCTTCAGTTCCTAAGCATGATGCTTTTTAACCATAATATAAATCAGATTCAGAATCGAATATTACTGGTACTTCCATTCTCTCATGAAAGGCACTGTAATGCCATACAAATGTTATAAATGTTTTATTTTTGGCAAATTCAAATAGAAAGTGGTGTCCATACACAGTAGATGAGCAAAAGCACTGTCAGCAGGCTGTAACTACTCATGTTGGAGGAACATACGCTGCTCTTGGTGACTGTGTTTGGTGTGACTGGTCACCTGATCCACCATGTAGACTCGAAGTCGTTCTCGTCCGAGCCACTTGTTGAACTCGGCCCCCCAGTTCTTGACCAGGCTGCCGGGGGCAACGACGAGGGCGCGGGTGATGGCTGGCTTCCCCCCATACGGCCCCTGCCTCAGCAGCATCCACAGCAGGCTCACGCACTGCAGAGTCTTCCCCAGGCCCATCTCATCCGCCAGGATCGCACCACACCGCCCCGACAGTCTAACACACACGCGGTTACACACTGAACTATATAGGGCACTCCGCACACACGTGGTTACACACTGAACTATTATAGGACACTCCACACACACACAGTTACACACTGAACACGTATATAGAGTACCCCCCCACCCCACACACACACATACAGTGAGGGTTATCAGTGTTCACCTCATTCCCATGATGCACTCATAGAGAAAGATCACACCCTCTCTCTGGTGCGGCCGCAGACGAACGGTCAGATGAGGATCCATCACCACATCTACTAATGGGAGGCCACTTTTATTCCAAAGCCACTGGTGATTGGCTGGGGGGCGAGGCATCACTAGAGCACCTTCATACATAAAATTCAGACATAAATATTTCATTAAACCTTTAACACTTACTGTGCTTGTATACTATGCTGTGTGTGTGTGTACCTTGTGCATTTGGGTCATGACGGGGCCGTATCTCTCTCTCCGGCTCTTTGGATTTCGCGACTCCACCCTTGAGAGATGGCCGAGAGAAGGGTTTTGCTGCTGACCTGGCAACAGCGGACTCAAGCAAGGGCACTGTGGAGGTTGCAGTGGAGACTTCCTGGAAGCAGCGGCCCTTGGCATAGTCCTCTGCAGAGATGACCCCCATGACCTCAATCTGCTTCCCAGAAACCATCAAGGTTTCACCTTCAGCCAGATTCTCCAGCTCTGACGCTTTGTAACCAGAGCCTGACATACATAAACAAACAGTGTCTCTATGCTTACAATAAAAAAAGAAATGCTTTATTTATGTGAATAACTTCTGTCTGTTTCCCCTACATATTTGCTTCATTGTATGTGTGCCAATTTCCACAGACATAAAACAAGACACTCTCAGACTCCATCTACCAAACTAGTAGCAACTGAAATCATATTCTCATCTAAAAACAAAAGCAGATTCTGAGGTCCTGCATGCTCTGAATACTTTTGAGGGCAATTGGGTCAACTCTATGACATGACTGGCTCACCTCGACCAATATCCTTCCCCTCCATGTCCTTCAGCACCACACTCCGCCCCTTGGCAACCAAAACAGCATCCCCTTCCCAGCGTTTATGCTTCCTGTTGGACGCCTTACACCACATGACGCTGAGGTACCGCTCTGAAACACACCAGTTCAGCGTTGACTGAATACTAAAGGCATATGATCTGAACTTCCTTCCTCCTATAATTGGAATTGTGCAAACAGATTAAGAGCATTTATTAATTAATTGTCTAATGCTAATATGGAAAACCACCAGTTCCACGTACCACATATATTACCCTACAATAACCATGTGATAAATTCACAGCCACTCTACGAGACCTTAGACAGTGAACATATATATATTTAACATTCATATATATATATATAGTTAATCCTTTTCATTCATATAAATACATATTTGTTTTAGAAATATACCCTAAAGACTAAAATTACAGCTAACTGCTATAAATATGTAAATATAAAAAGAGGGAGAAAATCTAAACAACAGAAAAAAAAACATAAGCAAAGAAAAAGAATGCCGTAGACTGAGTCTGAATGTGCAGTTCAAACCAGTCTGGAAACTGTGCATCCTAACATACGAGTCAGATCTCCTCTCTCTCTCTCTCTCTCTCTCTCTCTCTCTCTCTCTCTCTCTCTCTCTCTCTCTCTCTCTCTCTCTCTCTCTCTCTCTCTCACACACTCACACACACACACACACACTCACACACACACTCTCTCTCTCTCACACACACACACACACAAAATCAAAATCTATCAATATCCAACAGAGGGCAGTACTGCAGCATGGCCTAGTCTCTGTGCACAAAGCCTGGGACTTTCCTACTTTCTGTTACCCCTCAAAAAGCAGCTAGATTATGATTGACACGAATGATTCAGTCATGAAACTGGGTCTTCAGCTGAACCTGAAGAATAACAACTGACAAAAACACACACATGTAACACACAAGAAAGCGCTGATTTAGAAAAGGAGAGCACAAAAGTGAGTCATGGAAAAACATTTTTATTCTCATTTACACAAATCCCTCCTCTCCTTCCAAACCTGTACATGTCTGCAGCTCTAGCCTGCAGGCGTCTAGAAATGCACAAGCTTCAATCTGGCACTGTGACAAGAGTTAAGGGAAGGATGTCGGTCACTGAGTGTGTCAGAAGTTCATAACTTCAAACAGAACCCAATGATTGGTAAATGTTCACAGAAATGAGCTACTAACCAGTAATGTGTGCTACTTTTATCAGCATAAATCCTACTATGCAATGTTGATGAAACCGTTCAAAACTGAGACTACACTGTAGGTGAGTGACATCCTTTGTTGGACTACACTAAATTGTATGCAGTTTGTAGAGATCTGAACTGAACTCAGAGCTATACCAAAGACCCTTGATTACTTCAAAGCAAGACTACTGGTTTATGCAGGTAAGAACAGGTCACTTTTAAAGTAACAGATGCTCAGTGGTGCAGACTTCTTTTAGAGATCAGCGGTTACTCCTGAAGTTATTTGATAAGCCAGTAGCCTTGCTTTACAGTACATGCCTCAGATGGCTGCTCCTGACCAGGAGCTGGCTCCCCTTCAAGCAGTGGACCCTGGAGAGTGTTGCTTGAAAGTGCTCTTCATGGATGGATGTGTGTGTGTGTGTGTGTGTGTGTGTTATAGGCATTACATGTGTGTGTGTGGTAGTCCGTGTCTTAGCCGCGCCGCTCTCAGTCTCTCCACTTTGACCTTTGCCCTGAGAAGCTCCTCTTCTAGCTGTTGCCGTCGCTTTAGCCCCTCCCTCTTCTCATCCAGGTAAAGGCCCACCTTCCTGTGATTGGCCAAGACCAGCTCGTGCTCTTCCCGCATCATCTGCAGCGACTCAGCCTCCAGTCCGGGAAATCTGTGCGAGACCAGCTCTCTCTGGTACAGGCCCCGCCTCGGGTGCGTTATCGTGGGTGACAGAGGAAGGTGCATCGACGAGGGACTAGGGGAGAGGGAGGGGTCGTAGTTATGTAGCTCCGTCTCTTCCTCCAGTTCCACTTCCTCCTCCTCCTCCTCCTCCTCCTCCTCTCGCTCGTTTGGTCCTCGCGCCACTTCACTGTGGGGGATTGCGAGGGTGTGTGTGGACGTGTGCGTGATGGTCGGTGTCACTGACACGTGATTGGTCAGTGCTGGCAAGTCAGGAGGCGGTTTCACATCCTCGGATTCAACTCGGACCGCCATGGTAACCCCGTGAAAGTCTGACAGGGTAGGTCCGGAGGAGCTGCTCCCAGGTTGCTCAATAGGAGAGTCTCTCTTATACTGTAGCCTAATACACACAAACACACCAGCAGTTATAACCTCATCTATAATCTATTACATGACCAATACAACTTCACCACTATTCAAACGGTATGGCAAACCATTTGCAAATGCAGTATTAATAGTAGCAGTATCAATACTAACTGGACTATAGCCCTAAAAAGAAATTGTGATACTTCTGTCTGTACAGTGATCTTATATTTTAAGAATTCATAAATTAAAGTCAATTATAAAATCAATATAATATCATATACAAATATTGATACTAAATATCAATTAATACTATTAATCAAATTCATATAAAGACATTCAAACACTTGAGACTAAGCATCTATCTGTCTCACCTTAAAAGGAAAATTAGACACATCAATGAGATCACTCTAGATTACGGACACCCATCCTAATCCAGTTTGCAACATGATCAAACTGCATGCGATACTTAACGAGCTTGTCTGGCCTGCACTTTCCCCTGCTCAACTGACTACATCAGCACGCAGACTAACAGAGTAAGAGAAAAACAACAGGCGTGCAACAGGTGACAGGTGTAGGTGTGTGTGTGTGTGAGAGTACTCTGGTTATCAGCGCCAGGATGCTGATGGTAGTTTTGTGAGACTACGAACTGTTTGTTTACACATTTATATCAGGTGTGTGGCTCTGAAGATTGACATGTCTGTTTGTATAAAGGGTTGACTAAGAGCATCTATTGGTATTCCCAGAGAGCCTATGCATGACATTTTGGACTTTCGACTGTATGTCCCACCTATTTACTTTGCGTAAAAGGCACGTGTTTAGAATTGTTTTTGTTTATATAGTTTGTGTGCATGTCACTGAGAATGACTCAAAGCATTAAGCACACTGTTCCACTGTTGAGAAGTGATGACAAGTGATTATCTGTGTGTGTGTATGCGTGTGTGTGTGTGTGTGTGTGTGTGTGTGTGTGTGTGTGTGAGAGAGAGTGTGTGAGTATCTCACCTCTCCAGAGAGTGAAAGAGATGAGGGATCATCTCCATCACGCGTTTGGTTGGCTCGCTGAGGCTGCCACGGTACTCAGGCTGGGCGTGGCTTCGCAGCAGCACTTCCTGTTTGGCGGCCTCTTTGAGGCGCTTGTAGAGCGTGCGCAGGCCTTGGGCCGTGCGAGGGGGACGTTCCCCCCCGAGGCTGTTGTAGCGCTGGGCGATGTTCTCCCAGCAGCGGTTTTTGTCCACAATCACGGCATGCTTGTTGGTGTGGTCTTCCAGCAGGCGAATGTGTGGCTGGGCCAGTCGCAGCAGGTCCAGTTTCTCCGACAGCGTGAAATTTGATGAGCGTGCCTTCCCCACTGCAGCATTAGACACGTACATAGACGCCATCTTGGCTCTAAGCCTGCCGGATGCTGGCTAGACTAAGCCTGAGTGCTGGGTAGCGCACGAAGGGCTAATACTTGCGCTCTCCTATTCTTTCCTCCTTGATTAATGTCACAAGCTGAGCGCTGTCTCTCCCTTTGTCTTTGCTGGGTCTTTTTCACTAAGCTAACTAAGCTCCCCTCCCCCTCTCCTCTTTGTGCTCCTGCCACCTTCTTTTGTAGTCTTGCTTCTTTTTTTGTCCGCAAAAATGCAAATAAAAACAACCAGGCACACAAGCAAACAAACTCACACACGTGTGTGTTCAAGCAGCATGTCTATCTTCTGTGTTACACAACTCGTTTCCCTCACACACGCAAGAAAAGGATCAAGCCTAACTAGGCCAGTCCTCGCTAGGCCTCCGCCTACAGGGGAGGGCTTTGCTCAAATTCCTCTCGGCTTAGTCTGACGCAGCTTGGCCAAAGCTGCACTAAACCCACGCTGACCTACATACATGCTCAAGCACAGGCGGAGAAAACGTTTTTATTTGCCTTGCGGAAACCCCATACATATTTTTTGGTGAGAACATTGTGAAAAAGGAAGTAATCATATATATATATGATTGCTACTTAGTAGGCGCAGTCATCTGCATACAATCGTGTATGTTCCATGCGCCGCTGAAATCAAAGCGCGACTGCGCAGGTCACACACAAACACGCAGGGGATCAAAATTCCAACCGCATGTTACTGCATGTGCTCTCCGGACCTTTTGCTTGGGAGCGCATTTTTTTTATGAACGAGTTAGAGCCGTAACCACACGGGGTGATTTCAGTTGGGAAGATGAGACAGAGTGGGTCTGTACCGATACACTCCGCTCTAATCTGCCTTGCGGCAGGTTATTAACATAATGGCAGAACTTGTGTCAATCACGAAAACTTCACTGTTGATTGGTTAAATTCTTGAGAAAAGGCGCATACGTCACACCATGGTCTATCTACGCCCAAACTGAGCTTCGTGCAGTTAGATTTGGTTGGTTTCTCAAACGCCTCCATACTAACAAAAGAGAAGCAAACGAGATGGAAATAACCAAGATCATAATGAAATGTGCTGTTGTCATTGAACGTATCGATTTCTGAAAACGGATGGACAATGTTATAATGAAAATCCTGATATGACGCGAGCTGGGTGCAGACTAACACTGAGCTAGTCAGATGAACGCGGCTTCTTCGGTATGGCAAAATCGTTTTACGCTGGCTGTTTTACGTTCCGATCTGTGATTATTAAGCTTCTGACAAATAAGCCGAAGTTTTTATGCTGTGCTATGGACGTAGCATTGCCATTGCATAGATATTACCATCATAAACTCACACAAGACACAAGACTCGTACTCCTGAAGATCAACGCTGTATATTTGGGTTGGGGAAAAAGTCTGTGATGTTGATCACTGTCGACAATCATTACAGACAGACCTATATTTTACTATGTAGTGGAAGCTAAACGCAAGTAAACACTGTTTATCCACCTCTGAAATTTCATAAATAGAGTTTATACACCTCTTATTGGAGTTTATCCACCTCAAACGAGTTTATTCACCAATTGCAACTTTTAACATAAAAAAATCACACTGTATTATCCACATTCACAATATCTTCACTCATCAACACTCTAGAAACCATTTAATACCGCTGGTTTTGTTATTGTTAACATTAGACAATAACTTCTCTTATTTTACCACTACACCCCTGACTATAACACGATATGCCACTACTTGTAAACCATGCAGCTGTATGTCGCAATGACCATACGATGCCCATGGGTCTTACTGTGGAAACTCACATGAAAACACAGATAATTTTTCTTTGATTGTCAGTTCATCATCACACAGAAAAACACACACACATGCCGAATATCACAGTATAAAGAAGGACAGTGCCTTGCTCAAAACATCATTACCCCTTTTACCTGCATTGGCATTCAAGCAAGAACCAATAGCATGTCAGGTAAATGTGTATTCACAATTTTCACAAAGTGCATAAAAAAGGTTTATACTGTTATGAACTAGAAGCATGCAGACAGAGCCAAAGGGACTCACTGAAACTATAGCTCCATTTGAACTTTGGCTGGCCTCACACAGGATAGCATCCTTCAGAAACCAGCACTTAAAACTGATTAATGCAGATATCAAAATATGACTGCTACTGATGCAGTTAACAAAAATGGCCTACAATGTCCTCATATTTTAAACTAAGAATAAGTTGTGAAATGGATAGAAAAGTCTCAAACAACATCTACCGCTAAACTGCATCACAGCAGGAGACTTACCAGAACCTATTTTAATCATAAATGCAAATTGTGTGTCAGTGAACAGTGTGTTACACAGACAGAGTTTTAACCCATCCATTGGTAGTGAGCACACACACACATACTCAGGGAGAAGTAAGCACACTAGGAGCACACGCACACATTTACGAAGTAAATGTAAATGTTTCACAACAACAGGCTGGTCTACACCGGCAGAGCAACTTAGAAGATAAGTCTATTTTTTTCTATTTTTCAAATGCACACAGCACTCTCATGTCTGGTGAAGCCAGTTCCATTAATTATAGTGGAAGCTAATTGTTGCAGCATACGCCCTGCAAAGAAATGCTTCAGATGCATGCCCGGTGTAGCTCCACTGTTACAATGATCTTTTTGACATGTCAACACACCGAGAGCACTGTTAACAGCTGAAAACAGATTCAACACATCGTGACAGTATCTATATTGTGCTATATCACAATATAGGCTCCAACTGCTCAATTAAATGAGTTTTGCTGAAATCTCTGGCCAACAACTACCACCAATATCTTAATACAAGAAAAACAGGTGACTGTTGGTCTGTATAATCAAACATTAAAAATGATTTACAAATTAAAAAATGTGTTGATTGCTGCTCCTGGAAAAAGTGGTGCAACCACTGAAAATCTTTTAAGGCCCTGATGAACAATAAAGGTCAAAACATACAGTGTATATATATATATTTAGCCACTACAATAAAGGATTAAAAGAATGCTTGCTTTAACAATGTGCTACTACTGTCTGCACTGGGTGTATATTGTCTGTGTGTTGCTCAAATGCTGACTCTATGAAATGCAACTCTTAGGGGCATCTCAGATGTGTGTTGTACGAGTGTGCATGATGTGTATGCTAGACTCTATGGCCTGTATGGAGTGTTGTACCAGACCAGAGGCAGGTGTGTGAGAGCGTACCTGTAGGGCATGTCTGTATGCTGATGGGTCGGCTCTGGGGGGCCTGGTGCTCCTCATCCTTCATATGTGTGTGTGTGTTCTCCTCTTCCTCAGAGGGTGTATCTGTGGTCTTCTCAGAGACTGGGACCACACTGAGCACCCGTGCCAACGCTCCTGACACTTGAGACTCACGTGGTCTCCTGTTGACCGGTGTCTGCAGAGAGAACATCATTCACATCTTCTGTGATGTCAGAGTCCATGTAAAAAAATATGCCCTTAAAACTTTGCACTAAAATAAAATATTCTGCTAATCCATAATACAAAAACAAACATAATAAAGTATAATAAAGAATACTCAATGGTTAAACAGATGCTATATTATCAATGTATTTTGGACTAAAACACTAATTAAAACAATTAAACGTTTACCACCCTCCAGAGCATGATGTGACCACATCCCCACTCCAGCAAAATACAAAAAAACATTAATCATGACAACATTATTCCTGAATACACTGCATTCTAAGACATTGAAAGAAAGTTAATGACATTTCTGCCTTAAAACAAGACAATAAGAAACAGCATCAGCTTTCCGATTCTGGTGCCATATAAAAGCATCTGCATGCCCGATATATACCGTAATACATACATCTGTGCTAATCATTACCATCATCATCATCATCATCACCACCTTTACTGGTAGTCTCAGGGACCATTCAGAAAACAGACAGTATAGACATGACATATGACATATATCATGCAATATAAAAGAGCTGACTGACTGGTATTGTAAGGCATTAAACCTAGGAATTGGTTTCTCAGAACAACACTGCATAACAATGTTGTTCTGAGAGTTGATCAGACAACAAATACATTTGTACATCAAACTTCTAAATAACGGCTGAAAAGAGTCTGACCCATGATGTCACTAAATGAATGACCTCACCTACACTTCAAATGAGTAGCCTACAATTTTAAACCTCACATGAATGGCCTCAATCTCAACAAATAATAAAACAATATACATGTTATGTGTATATTGCATATTGAGATGCTTTAATGTGTGTACTTATACAAGCCTACAGTGATAAAGAGATCTGGGGAGGAAACCCCACGGTATCTTTATTAGAACTAGGCCTACACCTTGACATCCACAACATTAAAATAATGTTGCTTTGCTTGGGTAATTAAAATATATAAGAAAAATAATACATCAGACAGAGTTTAGAGTTGTTATCCTTATCTTAAAAGCCTGATAATAACACTCATTTCCTGTAATACCAGGGGAGACATTCATACCGTGTTAACTGCGTTAGTGAGTGTGGGTTTGGGCTGCAGAGGCAGTGTGCAGTGTTCAGGAGTGTCAGGACTCGGACAAGGAGGAAATCCTCGCGTCCCAGGAGGCACAAAGCGCATCTTTTTAGCCGCATTGCCTTGCTGACTAGGAGCTGCTGACCGACGCATCCTGCCCAAAGAACCATTGCAGACTGTGTTAAATGCATCGCGCGTTTTTCATAGAATAATATTAATAATTTCCTATTCCAAAATCAGTTAGCACTTAACTAGATGTGGACAGTGGCTATATTCAGCAAATGTAGAGTCAAATAAGAACAAAAAATAGATCAGAAAGAAGATTGTCAACGTGTCTTCGTTTTATGCAGCTTGTTATGCAGTCATTTACACAGAAAACACTTAATTTTAAGTAGCTAGTCAGCGTTAACTAACTGTTGCAAAATACACATGCTAACGTTAACGCTAGTTCGTTTTCATAACATAAGACAACTGATTTCCCAGCTGTTGTGTTACTGACCTATAATTCAGAACTGCTTAAATTTTAGATAAAATAAATTAACACTTGAATTACACGTCGACATATTTGTACCTGTTAGCTTTCCAGTTTGTTTGTATCTAGTAGTCCTCCTCTGTGTTTTGGTTGACACGAGTCAAATCGCGCGCAGTCTAGCGCGGAAGTGACGTTGGTCAACGTGGTGAGAGTTTACAAACTGTAGATTGGTTGTTTGATGTCTGACGTAGACAATGGGAGCGGCTAATCTCGTGCTGGTAATCCTAGACAGTAATCCCATGTGTAAAGAGTGAAAGGGCTATGTGAAATATCTGAATGTACGCAGGCAGGACAGCAGTTTTATTTGAAAGCTTCCTTTGCATACAGGCATGGCGGAAAAACAGACACTGCTGTGAGCGGATTATATATGCATTGATTTCAATAATTTGCAATATAAAGGTAAGTGTTAGGCTAGGCCTATGACATCACAAATGTGCACAATTGTGCAAGATGGTCTTGGGTAATGTGTTCAGTTTTGTCTTCTTCATTTAATACTGTTGCAAACTACAGCACTGTTAGCCTAAATTATAGCCTAGCTGTTAATTTTTTTTAAAAAGTGCAAAAGGAAAACCAGACAGTGTGGGTGGTTGTCATCTGAGATTGAGAATGAGATTATAATCCAATCAAATGGCAATAGGCCATGTTTAATCCTAAAAGTGTATTGGAGCAAATGCCAGAATGAGAGGGAGAGAAAAGGGGAGAGATGATCACAACATGGGAGTTGTTGATACATGTGTTTCTTCAGATGAATGGATGTCATGTGCATGTGTAAAGGCACACTTTGCTCTCACCTGAACACACATGTGCAGGAACAGGACAGGATTAAAGATCAGAGAGAGAGAGAGAGAGAGAGAGAGAGAGAGCAAGCAAGATGGGAGGGGGGAGTAAGTGAGGATTTAATTCTCAGTTTGTGGGCTGTTGAGAGATCACCACCCTCCTGCAGTGCATGAACAGGGAAAAATGGGATCTCTAGAGAGACATGAATGTGTCTGTCCTTTCTCTCGACTTAAACATACACACATGCAATATTGTCAATTGTTTTTTTTCAGGGACCTCATGTCCCTTGGTACTGTTTGTGTATGAAAGAGTCTTGTCTTTCTTCAACTCCACCTCTTGGTGATCAACAGTTGGCTACCCTACGTCGCCAGGACAACCAAACCACACCTTGGAAACAGAGGAAGGTTACTAGGAAGAGGAAACAGGGAGATAGCAGATAGAGTGAATCAGACAAGGAAAGGAAACTTTTGCTTCAGGTAAGGATTTCTGGATTATAATGGTTAAAATGTTCTGCTTGTAATTTGACTGCCTGTGTGTTAGAGTATCTGTCTGTGCAATGCAGATAAACTAGCTCTCTCTGTTGGTGCAAGTTTATTACATGTGCTGTGGTGTGTTTTTGTGTGGGTAGTGTTTTCACTCTGACATTTTATTGATGTGAGCATGTTGAAAAGTAATGCATATTTGATGTATATTTACAGCAATAATCATCTAACATGCTATGTATGTATGTGCGGTGTGTATGTGTGTGTGTGTGTGTTTACATAGAATGGGTTATGATGTTGAGAGATTTGTGGGCTATGTCAATGAGGGCTTGCTTTGTAGTGTGTGTCGGTGTGTGTGCGAGGATGCTGTGATGTCGCCGTGTGAGCATGTTTTCTGCAGGGCGTGCATCAGCGCCTGGCTGTCCCAGCACGCCACCTGTCCTGAGGACCGCACTCACCTCACTCACACTCAACTGCGGCCGCTCTACAGGTTAGACACAGCCCACTGCGTCAGTACCAGGGCCATTTCAGATCTCTTGCTTCCTGGGACATCCCTACAAACACACACACACACACACACACACACACACTGCAGTGTGCACTAATCTTCCACTTATTAAAGGGACATTCTATTTTTAAATGGCTGTTTTTTTTTTCAAATAGTTGCTATCTGACTGGTTTACACATCAATTAAAAAAGTTTCAGATGTACTTGTGCACCTCGCACTTTTATTGTTCCCTGAGGTTCTTTCAAGTGTCAAATTATACAGTGGCTGATCTTTCTTTATTCTAATGCTACAATGATGTTATGATGTAATGCAACTATGATGTTATGACAAATGTTTCCCTTTTGAGCACAGTAAAGTGTGTAATTAACTTTGTATAGTTAACTTATACATCATACCCTTACCTAGCTGTCAAACTATAGAAACACTTAAAAATAGGTGGAATATTGCTGTGTTACAGGTACATGCGTAATGACCTGATGCGACTCCAGATTCGCTGTGTGTTCCATGTGCACGGCTGTGATGTCATCAGCTCACTTGAGTCCTTACACACCCATGAGGCAGAGTGTGACTACTCTCTGCTGACATGTAGCAACACAGGTATACAGTCTCCACACACACACACACACACACACACAGGGAATTGCCATGCTACTGTATATTGAGCTAGAGCAGCACACAGAGCAGACATTACAAGAGTGTGACTACTGTCTATTGACATGCAGTGACACAGGTAATCTCTCACACACTCTTTCTCTCTCTCTCTCTCTTACACACACACACACTGGTTTTATATTTCTCTGAATGATTAATGAGGAAACCCCTGAGTTACCCAGACAGGCTCGGAGTTTCTTTAAGTGCAGTCACAATCAAATTGGCCAATAGGATGAAAGGGGAATGGATGCCAGCTGCTTAACAGTAGACTCATATATCACTCTCGATACAGGCCTACATTAACAATGTGTGTGTGTATGTGTGAATCTTTGTGTGTGTGTGTGTGTGTGTGTATGTGTGTCATCAGCAGGAGGGCTGTACTTGTGTTACCTATGTGGTAGGTATCATGTGTGCATAAGATCACAATTTGAGATGTGCTGCAGAGTGTGTGTGTGTGATATGCTCATGTGTGTGTGTGCTGAACATTGCTTGCATTAGTACTCTCTCTGCATGAAGTCCTAGATGTTTCCGTGGGGCATTAAGTGTGCTGTGTATAAAAAGTCATCCTAAAAAATAAATAAAATAAAAATGGTTTCATTCACAAACTCCCCTTGTTTTCCCCAAGGTTGTGAGGTGCAGGTGTGTCGCCGAGACCTGGAGGCTCACCTCAGCGTGTGTGAATTTGGCAGCAGATTGTGCTTAGGCACAGACAAGGACACACACACATGCGTCACAGAGCTTCGCACTGAACTGCAGCTACTTAGGTGTGTGTGTATATCACTCACGGCTGCAGCTTTTTTACTTTTTATTGTCCTGTGCTGAGGGGCGGGGGGTGGGTGCTGAATCCCTGCGATGGCTGCAAATTATTGTGATCGTCAAAGTTAATAAGGAAAAAATGAGAGTTGAGCCACAGTAATAATGTGTGTCTAATGAATTGATATGTGTCTTGGGTTGTTATATAAAACGAACTATAATGTTGTGTGTGTATTTGTGTTGCAGGGCAGAGTGTGTGTGTAAAGTTGAAGAGCTGAGATGTGAGATGGAGTCAAGGCTGGATTCCCAGCGAAGACACATGGTGCAGAGAGAGAACTTGTTGAAGAATGAAGTGGAGGAACTTAAGGTAGACATCAGTCATATATCTTAAGCAATTATTATTTAGATGCCCAAGCAGCATTATGTCTGTGGGTAGCTAGTTTAATTCACTTTGATTGTAATTTTTCATGTAAATACATCTATGTACCTACCATATTTTCGTGCGAGTCCCCCAGACTATTCAGACCAGCCTAGGCTTTTCACTTTCAGGGATGCAAACAGAGGTATAGTCAAAAAGGAGTGAGATTATCGAAGCCCACGCCCCCACAGGAAATATCATATAATTACATTTTGCCACCACCTCTGCAAGGGCGGCACAGGCCACCCTTGAGATTCGATTGGCCACCCCCAAATCTTAGTCTACAATTGGCCATTAACATGGTCTAAGGCAGGACCTTTCTTGATGCACTTGCAGCAGTTTGAAGTATCAGACGTCAGAAATGTAAGTGGCAAACGCGCTTGCCTTTATTGGCCTACAGGCTGCTGCTTGTGCTAACACGCAAAGATATCTATTTACCTATTGCATCTGCCAGTGCCTATTTATCTAATCACACACTTAAGTCGCCGACATTTGATAGGGCATTAAGTGTTAACTGTAGGCTAGGCCTATAATTTTGTAAAAGTGTTTAATGGTAATAATGTCCTAATGTAATGTTAAGAAAACTTTTCATTTATGGTTCATCAAGCTTAGGCCTACTCACTAAACACTCGTCGCATCTAGGCTACAGGTAGCGATATTCTGATGACATGTATGACCATTCAACCAGTCAAGCATTTGTTGTAAAATATTGAAATTATTGGAAGTTTACATAGCTTAGGCTAAACTGTATGCTTATTTCGTCCCCAATACCTGTTTTATTCGTCCCGATCAGGAGGGATAAATGAAACATTGTGCACGTTCCACTTTTGCTTATAATAATTAAATAATTCCTGAACGCAGGGCTGGACTGGCCATCTGGCATACTTTTTCCTTTTTTTTTATTGGCCGAGCCAGTCTTTCTAAAGTTCATTTTCCATAGTAGCGCGTGACAACAAAATCATATGCCTGCGTTCTGTTCCCAGAGCTTTCTCTGATCTGCAGCGTTTCTCAAATTATGAGCCTCCTCGACAAGTAGATTGCTGGTCTACGGAGCCATGAATTTAAATTACGCCCCACTTCTGTCTGTTAATTTGCGGCACAATTGAATGATATTATAGAACCGCGGACCGAAAGGTTTCCCCGATCAGGAAATACTCCTTAATTTGCAACTTTTTGTAGGCCTAACAGAGGTAGCCTAAATATCGTGCCTATGATGTGAAAAAACATTTATTTCACTTGTCTCTGGATTGAACGCAGAATGTGGGCTGTTGCGCAAATAGATGAATGAGGGAGGGAGATTCCGTTAACAAAAACCTAAAGTTTTGCTAACATTTTCTCCATTATTATCGTAAAATATGTCTCCATGCAGGGCAGGGCTGGTTCTAACCTAGGCTAGGCTACTTTATTTGGGTGGGCTGGTAGAAATTTTGGGTGGGCAACATAGCAAAGCTGTCAAATTGGATCAAAACTAACATAAACACAAAACAATAAGTACTACCTAGCTTGAGTTACTGCAGCCAACAGCCAGGGATAGGCATGTCTGATGTATTTAAAATACAAATTTGCATTTTATTTAGTTGGAAAAAAATGGCATCGTATTTTGTATCAAAATACTTTATAGGTTTGTAGTTTAAAAATACTGCCAAATACTTTTGGTAAAACCAATAACCTACTTTTGGTGATGTGATTATAAAAGTGAAAAACAATGAATGCAGCACTGGTGCTGACTTGTAATTTGCCCACAGTTGTTGTGATCAGAATATTGAGATTCAGGCAGATAAGTAACATGTAGGTTGCTCACACACTCATCCCAACCTCAAGTTTCTTGAGAACTTTAGTCATCCAATTCGAACACATGGAACCGGTTATGTGGTTGCCCTGCAACAAGTTGCCCCATGTGCAACGTTAACAATGTTTGCTCACATACACAATACACTCCTTCATACCAACTTCAAGTTTCTTGAGAACTTTACTGATCATTAATCATCCAATCCGAAGACATGGAACCGGTTATGTGGTTGCCCTGCAACAAGTTACCCCACGTGAAAATGTAATTAATAATTTGCCCACACTTGTTGTGATCATAATATTGAGATTTAGGAAGATGAAATTGCTCACATACACAATACACTCCTTCATACCACCCTCAAGTTTCTTGAGAACTTAAACACATAGACAAAAAAGCAGGTCAAATTATTTTAACAGCTACAAAAATAGATGCACATAGATAGAAGTTATTGTGGGGGGAAAATGTATTGGATGAGTATATTTGTATATCTTCATTTAATAGAATAGAATAAAAAGGATTATATTTTAATGTCCCCATGATGGAATTTGTTTTAGCACAGCATAGCCCAGGGACAGACAACTTAGATAATTAACTTTAATATGTTTGTATTATTTTATTCAAATACAAAGACATTTTATGTGAGAGTAAGGTATTTGTGTTTTTTTTTCTTTCAATTTATGAGAATGGTGTTTGTGTCTGGTTTCCCTAATGTATTTGTGCTAATTTCACATCTTGAGCCTGTTTCTGTTTATCTGGTTGTTTTGCCTCATGCCACCCTTGAATTAATCAGTACCTCACCAGTGCCACCCTTGTTAAAAATGTCTAGAATCGCCACTGCACCTCTGCCATCCAGGGCTCACCCTATTCACACAAAAATGTTCTTTATATGAAAATACACTGTCCCAGTTCCTTCCCTTATTCTGTCTGCTGGGGCCTGACTTTGGCTGGTAGCTGGCTTGTCTTGACAGAAGAGCTGGGCCACACTGGGTAGATATGATGGTAGCCACTCTCTCTGTGTGTATAGCACTCTGGCAGTGATTCAACAGAGCATGCACTCCCTTGTTAGCATAATTAATCTCTTTCATGCAGAAAGTACATTTGGCATGTCCCTTTTTTTTCAATTTTTTTGAAAAAGTCTGACATTTTGAATTTGTGTTTGGCTGTCTTGACCTCAATCTCCGTTTCAACCTGTAACCAAGACCAGTTCCAATTTGTTTTACAACCCTCATCCACTTTCTTAACTGTTAGTGCCTCACTCTCATCAAATTCTCTCATTCTGTAAATGAAAAGTTGCATATATTAGCCATAGTGTTACCCTAGACCTGACAGTATCATAACAGAGTGCAAAATAGTTCACTTCACTTTGCCCCCTTTCTCACTGCGCCCCAAAATAACGTTATTCTGCACGAAAATGTACAGTTAAAATGTATCAACAGTAGTGCGGTCTGTCTGTTAGGATAAGCCCACACATCAGTTTCTCGCCCTTATGTGGTAGGTGTCATTGAAAATAAGTCAGTTCGTCACTTGTCACTTCGGGTTGCATTTACGAAAAAGCCTAGACCAGCGGCTCATTAGGCTACTAGACGTCAACAAGCGGCTAGCCTAAACAAGTACGTTACCATTAGGCTACACGTTGGAAAGGGGGTAGAGTTGGATATAACGTTAGGCTGCTACTAAAATATTACAGGACAAAATACTGCTAGTCTGTCCGGAACTGAACTAAACTGACAGACGCAACAAACAAGGTAAAAAAAAAATCCAACTGTATTTCTGCTAGTCATGTAAAATGTACATTTTACCCCCGCAGCCGTGAAAAAGGCGGCATCCGCCAAAAGGCGCGCTGTTTGCATCCCTGACTTTGCAGTTTTAGGCATCAGATTGTAAACCTGTAGAAAACTGAATTTACAGCAGCATTTCACTAGTACAAACATAGGGAGATATATATAATTACTGCCAGCTCTAATTATGTTATTCATTTGCAAGGCAAGTCTGCTGGTCGTTAGTTAGGGAGCGAATTTTCAAAAAAACAAAAAAAAAACAAATGACCACCTCCCTGTATGTGTCTAGGGCCAGCTTTCCTGCGTGATGTCTGATGTGTGTGTGCTGCTAGCCGCGGAGCGCTCCCGTCGGCAGGAGCTGGAGAAAGCCGAGCTGGAGAAGGCAGAGCTTCTGGAGCTTCTGAAGGAGGGACAGAGGCAGCTCACGCCCACTCATCAAACCACACCCACCCCGGGGGAGGGGCCCCGCAAGACCGGCCCACGCAGCCTCACCCTGGACTGTATCAAGAGGAAGAGTAAAGAAGTCACAGTCATCTAGCACAGAGCCATTAAGAGGAAGAGGAAAGAAGTCACATTCATCTAGCACAGAGCCATTAAGAACTCACACTTGCGCTACAGAACATTATGCCTATCTTCCTGTAAAGACTGAAATATGAATGGAAAACATCTGGAGATCAATGAAATCTAAGTCACTTGGACTTGGCTGGCTGTGTCGATGAAACCAACACAACTTGCAGGCTTTGGCAAGTTGTGCATAAGACTTAAGCAGAGAGCTTCTGAGGTCAAAGGTTCCATCAATGGCGTCTCACAGTTCAAACTATCAACACTGAGCCATTTTTCTGCACATATAGACTTATAGACAGAAACACATTTAAATTAAATGTAAAATGGTGGTCCCCCTACGAATACACACAAAATGATGTAATCTGTAAACCATTTGTCAGTATTGTCATGCTCACTGTGACTTCCTTTTCATAACTACGCATTTGACCCAAGCCTGACCAAGGACAGAGAATAATTGCCACAATTACCAACATCTGAACCTGTGATGTATAGTTTGTGTGTGTAAGAAAAAAGTTATTGGGGCCTGCGTGACTTTTTGCATTCAATTGTCATCAGTTTTTTGATTGTTTTACATCATGAGCATAACATTTAGTTGAACACACAGCTGCATAGAGACACGCGTGTGTATTTTCTAACTACCATTGAAAAAAAAATGGAATAGAAATGTATGTCTGTGCTTTTTTTTAAATAAAGTTTCACCTGTGTTCCCAAAGAAACTCATCTCTGCAGAATTGCTCAGTGTGTGTGTGTGTGTGTGTGTGTGTGTGAGGCATGGAGGGCTGAGACACCTTTTATCAGCCCATTATTTGTGCCTGGGTAGGGTGCCATGATTCCAGTTTATTTTATTCAGTAGCTGTGATTTCAAAGACTACCATGCCATTATATTTCCATCTTTTGTAGTTTACTCATGTACTGTGAGGGTCATGATCAAATCCAACCATCTCTTGGTACAAATGGTTCACCTGCTGCCAGTATGGGTCATGTCAGCCAAACTCCACTGCACTGAAAGAAGGTCAACACAGATGACTGCTCCAACAACGCTCAAATTTTTACTCAACTCAACACGATTAAAAATACAAAACATGATGAAACAGAAAAGCATTATCCACATAAAGACATGTCCAAATGTGTCTCTTAGACACAAAGGCATTTTCGGATTGGTCCGTTTGTGAGGCCTCCAGTTAATTGGTCAGCGAGTGAATGAGCGTACATGACGACCTCGCCCACCACTGTTGAACTTCCCCTGGGAACCCCGCCCACTGCTGCTGCTAACCCCTCCTCCACTGACGCCAGGCCCGCCTCCACTCAGCCAGGATAGGCCGGTCCCTCTGCCTCGGGGAGCCCGGTCCCTGGTAGCCAATCGGTACGCACCTGGAAGAATAAAGCCGGTAGGTATATTTTGTTACAGACTACAAGTCATACAGAACCATAAGCATGTGACATGACTGTGTTAACGTGGTACGTAGGCAACGTACCTGCGGGTGGTTGTCGGGCTGTGATTGGTCCCCTGGCGAAGTTGCTCTGCCCCCCACGTGTGTCGCTGTATGTTGCTCTGTGAGCCAGAGCGGTTACCTGAGCACTCCAGCTGGAGCCACCACGGCCTCCCTCTCGCCGAGGGTAATTACCTGACACACACACACACACACACACACACACACACACACACACACAATTATTCATCTGCTAATGATATGGGCTTAGGCAGAGAAATGTGAATAAATTCAACTGATTTGTAAAAATGTGTATTTTGGCTCTTACTTGTGAGCAGCACACTCTTGGGGGCAGGTGGGGTGAAGAATCGGGTGTGGCTGGGGAAGCCCCCCCTCCCTCCTCTGCTGCCTCCTGTGAACAGGCCTCTGGTTGGTGGCTTAGCCCCACCCTTGGGCGGGCGCTTGGGGAGGATGAGCCCTGGTGACGGGCCCACGTCCTTGTACTCGGCGGCCAGGAAGTCGTCCACGTGCATGCTGGGCGGACGGCTAGTGTTCTGCTTGCGCTGGCGGAAGATGTCGTGCGGCCGGCCGCCCGGCCCCTGGGAGAACATGCCTCGGCCCCGGCCGCGAGGCTGGGCCATGATGTGCGCTCGCTTCGCCGGCTCCACATAGTCCGACTTACCACTGCGCACAAACACACATCACAAGCATGTCAGACACATATATACCAACTATACACACACACAAGACCATGCAAATTACATTGAATGAAAACCTTAGGTTTGTGGGTGTGCAGGTGGATGGAGCTGGCGGTTAGCCAATATAAAAAAGAATTATTCATTTGAAAATGGGTAATGAAGGCTTTTCAACTGTCCATTCATAGTATTATCTATTTCTTATTACAAACCTATGGTGATTAAATATAACCTACATTCATAAGTGCAAGATATTTGCAAACCTATTTGACACATTCCAGGAAGCTGGGAAATGCTAATCAGCATAGTCAACATTTCAAAGTCTCCTGTTTCCAGGTTTTCACTGCATGTACCTGGAAGTAATGAAGGTCTCATGCTTGTGTTTGCCCAGTCTGAAGCCTTTGATTGGCTGTCGGTGCACTGGGGAGGTGGGCTCAGAGAGGAAGGAGTGCTCCAGCTCTGCCTGCAGGTCCAGATCAGGAACACACTGCTGGGCTAGGGACAACATGTCCACCTTCACCTGCAAACAACAAGAATCATACAAAAACAGGTATTAAAACACCATTTCCATGACTCAAAGACTGGTAGCTATTCACTTTTCCCAGAACTCACTACACGTGGACCTGCACTCACCATGTCCAGGTCACTCTCCAGCTCTTCAGCGTTAAACGGAGAGAACCAGAGGGCTTTGAGCTGCTCGTCCATCACATCAGAGAGGACATACACCGTCCTGCAACAATCACATGATCAGCCACACACACACACGGATATGCTATTGTCACTGGAGTTATCTCTCAACCAAAGAATTGAGTTTTACTATGACATTTATAATGCATGTATATAGTGTGTTATGGGTGACTTCAACTTTATTGTATAAAAAGGTCTTGAGCAAATAATCTACGCCCTATACATCTCATACAATCCCAGATGATGTATGTACCTGTGGTTATACTGTGTCTGCAATTTGTCCGGCTGAGGAAGGTTGGGCTCAACGTCCGGCTCACTGGGCGCCGTGTCGGTAGAACTCTCCAGAAGCTGTCTGAAGGCACTCAGGCCTTCCAGCAAAGTCTCCAGTGTGTCATCGCCCTTTGCCTGCCCCTAAAAACACACACACACACACACACACACACACACACACACACTAGAACATGACAGCAAGCCCTGCAGAACCCACAAGCATCACCACCATTGGACACTCAACCAGGAAGTGCCAGAACATACATACATCTATACATAATTACTTGTGATCTGTAGATTTGAGATTTGAAGGCAGAATAGATTTGTAATTGAAAGACAAATGGGTAATTCTGAAAATTGTTTGTGTCATTTTTTTTGTAAAGTCTCAAATCAGTTTTACAGTTACAAATGACACACAATACATATGAAACACTGTTGATCCCCAAAGTGGCGCAAAAGTTTGTGTACCTGCAGAAAAGATTTGGAACTGTAGGACAGCTTTTTGTGCATAGAGCACTGATTTTTAAATATTTGTAACTGTAGGATGATTTGTAGCTGTATAGAATAGATTTGTAAGCGTTGACAATTGACAATTACTTGTACAAATCATTTTTACAGTTACAAATCATTTCTACAGTTTCAAAACGGGATACACACATCCAAAACATTTGAGTCCATTTCAGTTCCATTCATGTGTGTGTTTGTGAGGGGCTGTGTAAGAGCACAGGGGTTGGTGAGGCTGTGTACCGTTACGTGTTTCTCCAGCTCCGCTAGTGCATGCTCCTCTGAGTCCTCCTTCCACTGCAGCAGCTGCTTCATCTCATAGACGCTCAGAGCCACGGAGCGGGAGTCCATCTCCTCATCCTGCGCATGCACACACACACGCACACACACACACAAAACACACGCACACACACACGCGCACACGCACACGCACACGCACGCACACACACAATAAAAAAAAAAACACTTGTATCGTCTAAATCAACAATCACAAACAAAAAAGTTATTTTTACATCCCTTAATGAAGATGCAAAGCTGCAAGCCATAAGAGCTATCCTCAATTCTGGCAGCTTTAGGGTCTTCTGGGATGACATGTATCATAGTGAGGCATACACACCTCCACACACACACACACACACACATACACACACACTTACCACAGAATCAGAGTTGAGCATTTGTCGGAGGAAGTCAAGCAGAGCGCAGAGGAGCTCAGGGGAGTCTTTAGAGAAGGAGCGGATCTCCCTCTTCAACAGAGACACCACCACAGTGCTGTGCTTTTTCAGAGAGCTGAAACACACACACACACACACACACACCCAAAACACACAAAAATGAGTCAACTTTGATTTTCTCTGCAGCTTGTCGTCTTGTTGTGGTGCTGTGCCTACACATCTTAAAACACACACATACACACGCATTCTGAGGGGAAGAGCAACACAATTTGCTGCAACAATGCATAAATAAACATGTACGCATGTGCACACACACACACACACACACACACACACACACCTCTTGAGATGGTGGAGGCCGTAGTCGTGCTCGGTGAGGATCATGAGGGTGCGCAGGCAGGTGAGCAGGAGTGTGTGTGTGCTGGGTGTGTGTCCCAACACGCCAAGGAGCCCGTCACAGATGCTGGACAGAGCTTCTCGAGCTGGAAGAGCGTTGGCCAGCTGCTCCACCTCAGACACACAGCCCTCCCCAGAGCCACTCACACACATAGAGATGTCCTGCAACAAGAACGCGCACACACAAACACACACACAGGTAAAGAGTTAATGGCACCTTTAAGAGTTTTTTTTACCTTAACATAACGTCTCCAAAATCATTTTGATGGCTTATAACCTCATAACTTGGCACTTCTGCCATTGTCTGAGCGGCCCTCTATAAGCGATTGCTGACCTAGCAACTTTCTGTGTTTGATCCGCTTGCCCATCACTACCCAAATCAATATATTTCTAGTCATTTGTTGTTAAATATAATTTGTTTTTGACAGATTGTACTGACCACAACAGTAGCTAATGATAATTTACCAATGCATTCCATCCAAATGTAGCATGACTGATGTAGTGTTGGCCAGCAGACGCTAGAGCTACCTGATCACAGAGGGACTGGATGATCGAGGCCAGCGGACGCTAGAGCTACCTGATCACAGAGGGCCAGCGGACGCTAGAGCTACCTGATCACAGAGGGCCAGCGGACGCTAGAGCTACCTGATCACAGAGGGACTGTATGATGGAGGCGGCGAGCTCGGCGCCCTGCTGCAGTGGGATGCTGGCGTCAGCAGGAGGGAGGAGCAGGGACAGCAGGGACGGCAGCAGGTCCAGCCCTTCAACTGGCCCCTCTCGCGGAGCCCCGCCCAGCAGGGCCAGCATGGACGCCTTGAAGCAGCGCTGAGACGCCAACGAGTCCAGCAAGGCCAGCATCCGTGGCAACCTTGGACACACACGTTCCCTGAAAAACAACAAACAAATGTTATTTACGTTTTCCCAGAGGAGCTCTTTCAAAAAACTGTTATGCAAATTTCTGTGTATGTGTATATGTGCACGTGTGTATGTGTATATGCGCGTGTGTGTGTATTTCTGTGTGTTTACAAGAATGTGGTAAAGTGTGGCACGGTGTTGTCTTACGGCTGTAGCTCCTCCTGCAGCTGCTCGAGGAGTGTGCGGACGGTGAGCGTGCCGGTGGGCGCGGCCAGGTCGCAGAGCTGCACGCAGACGCGACGCAGCATGGCCTGTAGAGGCGGGCAGCTGCTGACCGCCACGCTGCGCAGCACCTCCACCAGCGTGCCCGCCTGAGCCTGCAGGTGCATGCTCCACAGCTTACGCGTGTTCAGTGCCAAGCTCACATCCTGCACCGACAGCGCCTGACACACACACACACACACACACACACACACACACACAAATATACACACATATGTATATACACACACAAATATACACATATATGTACACACACACACAAATATACACACATATGTACACACACACACAAATATACACACATATGTACACACACACACGAGAGAGGGGAGGACAGGGAGAGATTAGATTTGCAGGCAGGGAAAAAAATACTTCACATATCATTGCAAATGTATTTTATGCCATTATTTCCTTTAGTACACTAACTCTTAGAACTACAGTAAATAGTATGTAAGAGTTAAGGAATCTACAGTGCTGGTAACTGCCTATATGTCTGCACGCGGTGTGTGTGTGTGTGTGTGTGTGTGTGTGTGTGTGTGTGTGTGTGTGTGTGTGTACGTGTACCTGTGTGGTCTGCATGGGCAGTGGCAGCGGCAGCAGTTCCGACAGCAGCGTCAGGCCGCTGAAGATGTTCTCGGGCGCCGCCAGGATGGAGTTGAGCACCTCCTTGAGCGTGAGCGACCAGCTGTTCCCGGCCAGCGTCTCCTCGGAGCCCACGTCGCGCCGGCCGCTGCCCGCCGCCCTGGTCAGCGTCAGCAGCACGTCCACCAGCTCGGCCTGCACGCGCAGCTCCTGTCCGTCCAGCCTGCCCGTGGCCGGCGTGGAGCAGAGCACCGTGTGCAGCGCCACGCAGACGGCCGGGATGCGCGCGTCCCGACACTCGTGGCCCGTGGTGCCGCCGCTCGGCCCGCTCTGCAGCAGCTCGGCCAGCATGGTGCGCAGGAGCCGCAGGGTGCAGCAGGCCAGCGACATGACCGTTACGCGCTGGGCGCCCGGCCCCAGCGGCCCGTGCAGTCGCCACGGCAGCAGCAGCAGCTGGCACAGCTTCTGGAGCACGCGCACAAATGTGTCCAGGCCCTCGCCCGAGAACAGCGCCATCACCGCCACCGTCCACTTCAGCTCCTTCTGCTGACCTGAGACAGCACACCACAACATCACTCAACACCAACAGCATATTTGCACTCAGCTCCCATACATGCTGCTTTAGACATGTAAACTGGATATGTGGCTTCTGTGTGTTTGTTTACCTGGGGCTTTAGACATGTAAACTGGATATGTGGCTTCTGTGCGTTTGTTTACCTGGGGCGAGTGTTGGAGGACAGGCAACGTGGCAGAGGACTCGCAGAGCTGTGGTGAGTCCCGACCCCTCTGGCGTCATCAGGTTCTCTATATTCTGATTGGACACAAGACATAGATGCTTAAGTTAGACGGTAATCCCAATCACATCTTTTTTCTGGTCATTGGCTGATTTCTATTCTGACCATGCTATCGTGGCAAAACTCACCTGTTTGATGTAATCGATGAGTGTTGGGATGGCACTGATGTCAAAGCGCAGCTTCTCCAGGGGCTCCAGCCATTTGCCGAGTTCTACAGGGGGCAGAGACACAGCTCAGTGAGCGCTTCACCCAAAGACCACTGGACCAGGGGAGTATGCTATGACCACTGGACAGGGGAGTATGCTATGACCACTGGACCAGGGGAGTATGCTGTGACCACTGGACCAGGGGAGTATGCTATGACCACTGGACAAGGGGAGTATGCTATGACCACTGGACAAGGGGAGTATGCTATGACCACTGGACCAGGGGAGTATGAAGCTGTGCGCTTGTGCACTCACCTAGCAGTTTGGCATTGTTGTCATCCGCTTTGCACGCACTCAGAAGAGTGGCGCCATGGTTCTCCAACATCTTGATGTCGTTGGAGTTTTGCACCACCAGCAGTAGCAGCATGCAGGCGTAGTTATAGGCCACTGACTTGCGCACCTTACCCTCACTGTGCAAAGACAAACAAACAAACAGATGGTAACTCTTCATCAGGGAGCGACATAGAAGCTAAAATAAGCTAGAATACAGTTTCACCGTATCTGAGCGCTGTTTGTTGGCTGATGTGATTATTTATACATGCGTGCACATTATTTGCACCCAATAATTTCTCTACACTGTGACTACATATAATGCAATGGCTCCTTGAAAAATGTCAATGTGATGTGCAGATGTTTGTAGAGGCGGTGGGTGTGGATGCCTGGCCACTACGCTCACCCTTGGCCCTCCTTGGCATGCTGCTGCAGTATGTTGGTCAGACAGGTGATGTTGTTGTCCAGACAGAGCGTGTGTGTGAGGGCGTCTCTTCCGCCCGGGCTGAAGCTGATCAGGTAAAGGCTGTTCAGCGTGGACAGCACCACTGGGCCCTCCCCGAGACCCTCCCCTTCCCCTTCCAGCCCCGCCTCCATCAGTTCAGCCACGCCCTGCAGCGCGTGAAGCACCTGGACCAGCCACGCCCAGAAGCTGTCCTCCAGCGAGCAGGCGTCGGCGGCCTGGCCCGCCTCCTCCGTCTCCGTCTCCATGAGCGTGTGTGTGAGCGGGTGCGTGAGCGCGGGGAGGGGCGCCAGGACCCTGAGGAGCAGGTTGGTGGGCTGGTGGTGGCTGAGCAGGAAGAGGAGGCCCGGCTGTGACTGGGACAGGAAGCGCAGAAGCTCGCGCACCACCTGCACCAGCCCCGGGTGAGCACACGCCGCCGGGTGGGACATCACCACCACCAGAGACTCCAGGAAGTGACACGCGTGCATGTACCTGCAAACAGACACACGCAAAAGGCTAAAATTCAGTCTCGAAGATGTGGGCAGCCAATTGGATGTACTGGTTTTAAAGGATAATTCCGGTGTGATTTTGACCTAAAGTGTGTTGAAACATGATAACGAGTGTGAATGTATGTCTCATAGCTCACCTCGGCTTGTCCCCTGCACTCATAAATCTGGCGCTAGTTAGCCAATGCTACCAACAGTGTTTCGTTGTGGTGCCTCGGGCATCGGCCTAGCCATGCAAATAAATCACTGTTTTACACCATTTACGAGGCTCAAAGTAGCTCCATACTTCATTGGTAGACTTCCGAGGGCCTTGCCATTTAAACGAGACATAGAGAACTTTTGAAAAAAGCAGTACAGTACCTTAAGGAATTTTACCGTTAGACGCCATCTTGAATTTAGTCACGATAAGTCGAGCGATGAATACGAACGAACAGGTATGATAAGGGATCAGATTCCAAAAATTCCGTGAAAATGCATGGATTCCAGTTGCTGCTACGGCTAGGCCGATGCCCGAGGCACCACAACGAAACACTGTGTTGGTAGCATTTGCTAACTAGCGCCAGATTTCTGAGTGCCGGGGACAAGCCGAGGTGAGCTATGAGACATACGTTCATACTCTGTATCATGTTTCAACACACTTTAGGTCAATATCACACCGGAATTCTCCTTTAATCCAACACCAAATCACCAACACTCACACACAGAAAGCTACTTTTCATGCCTCTCATACACACACATGGACATGGACATGGACAGACAGTGGTTGAATGCCACTGACGCAGACTAATGTTTAGGAGGTATGCATACACACACAAACCTGTAAAGTGTGGGGTAGGGGTCATTTGTGTCCACTGGTCCGGTGATGCGGGCTGTGGTGGGGAAGGCTTTAGTGGGCGGCTGCAGCATGCAGTGTGGCGCCGTCACCAGCAGGTGGAGCATCTCCTCCAGCAGTCCCTGCACGCGCTCCAGCTCGCCCTCCTCCTCGGCCTCGGGGCCTCCCCCCTCGCGCTCCTCCGTGTCACCGGCCCCCTCCTTCTCGTCCGACTCCCTCTCGGCGATGTCCATGGGCCCGGCGGCGCTCTTCTCGGCCCAGGCCCCGGCGCAGCGCCTCAGCTCCCCCAGCAGCTCGTAGAAGTGGCCCTTCTGCAGGACGGCGGCTCCGGCGGTCACCACGCGCACCGTCTGGTCCAGCAGGAAGAGCTCCAGTAGTCTCTGGTACGCACTGTTGGTCTCCCTCTTGGTCTCTTTGTCCTCTGCGTCTCCTCCTCCTCCCCTGTGTCTATGTCCGAGGAGCACCTGCATGCCCAGGGGCTGGTCCACCACAGCGTTGAGGGCGCGCAGGGCGTTGAGCTTGAGCGCAGAGGAGACGTGCTCGGCAAACAGCATCTCCAGGAGCGTGGCCAGCACGCCGCGGTCCAGCAGGCCGGACACCACGTCGCCGCCGCAGTCGGCCAGGGCGCAGGCCAGCTTGGCGCCGGCCTTCAGCTGCCGCAGGTTGAGCGCGATGGGCTGGGACAGGGCGACGCTGAGGCTCAGCGCGTTGCAAGCCCAGCCAATCAGGCGCTCCAGGTGACCCCGTGCCGCCCCCGGCTCCTTGGCCACCAGGAAGCTCAGGCCCTTCACCAGCACCGGAGGCACTTCCTCCAGGGCCATCACCCAACGAGGACCTAATTCATCACTGCCTCCTGTGCACCACACACACACACACCAATTTCAACCAATAGTGCTCATAACCACGCACACAACCATAATAGGTATAATTTATCAAATATCAATAGGTATAATTTATCAAAACCATTCAGACTCATTTCCACTTACATCAAAAATCACTGGAAGCACGCACGCACACACAAACGTACCGGACTCCAACAACTCGGTGAGCTTGGCGGCAGACTCGGCCCAGGCGGACGTGGGGTCGTCCAGGTCCTGGCTCTTGAGGCAGATGAGCTGGGCCTCATACGCGGTGGTCTGGGGCGGCGTGAAGTGCTGCAGGGGCCGCAGCTCGCGCTCATACGGGTCGTACTGGACACTGGGCACCGAGGCCAGATCCTCGGCCGTGTAGTCCACGTCGAAGCTGGGCAGCTTGAAGGCGCCACTCTCCAGGTCCTCTTCATCGCTGGAGATCTGTTCATACCCATCATCTCCTGTACACACACACACACACACACGTTACTATCACTACATGAATGTGCAAACTTCTCTCATAAGGCTAGTTTTTTGTCCTTACTCATTGTAAAAACCTCGGCTCTCAATACAAATTGTATTAGTATCAAGCCCTTGAGTGCGCCTCTGTTTTTTTCTACTGTAACTTCTCTTATAAGACATCAATTCAAATAGTCATTCAAATGTAAACAAGGCTTGTCTACAAGGCTTGGGGGGGGGGGTCATGCATTCAAACTCACCACCTTCTCCTTCCTCATCCATTTCTTCCTCTTCCTCCTCCACCTCTGGCTCCATCTCTTCTTCCTCATCCTCTTCCTCGTCAGGCTCGCTGCCCTCGTCTGTCCCTTCTTCCTCCTCTTCCTCCGGCTCCAGTCCCTCCTCCTCCTCGGGCTCGGGCTCTGACAAGGGCTCGTCTGCGCGCACCGACCCTGGCTCAGGAGACACCGGCTCCAGGGACTCCCTGCCGTCAACACTCTCCTCCTTCACCGGGCCTACACACACACACACACACACACAAACACGAGATATTCATCAGCAGACAAACTATTTTCACATTAACACTATTACCACATTACAACACACACATTATTATTATAATATTGCTATATATTGTGTAATGCACATAACATAATAACCCTCATATGCCTCATTTGTGATTCAAAGTTCATAAATCACCCATCCAGTCTGAAACACTATGCCACTGCCCACTCATTTCATCCAATATATCTCTTGCAATTAAGCACCTACAGCTAGTTCCATTTATTTGAGAGGCCACCTCTGCTTCCAGAACATGCCACATGTGCTAGAACATGAAGATGTCTCAAATCTCAGCTGGCGCTCATGTGGAGGCTCACCTTGCACAGCGAGGGTTTCCTCGTCATCGTCGTCCGGCGGGGGTGGACCAGGAGGGGTGCGTGGCCCTCTGGGCTGTGGTCTGGGGGGGCTGCCGTTAAACTGCTCCTCATTCTCCCACTCTGCACACATTAGATTGGATTAGACTCAACTTTACCGTCATTGTGCAGAGTACAAGCACAAAAACAACAAAATGCAGTTAAACACACACACTGACACACACGGACACAGCAGTGTGTGGCCGTAAGTGTTCAGTGCAGTATGCCTCACCATGCTTGCTCCCCCTCTTCTGTATGGGCTGCTGGGGGGGTGGGGGCGGGGGTGGAGGGGCGAGTGTGTGTCGCGGTCATGCGCGTGGGAGCGTTCCGCTGTCCCGTACACTGCCACCGTCAGGCATGTGTACCAGCCCCGCAAAACTAGGCCATCTGTGTTCACCTACAAACACACCGCAAAAAATGACACCAGGGAAATTATATCAATTCTTATATGCACACATTTTCTTGTTGCCATTGTATCATGCTTGATAGCTTCTGCTCTGTCCATGATTCCGGTTAATCTCTTGTAGTTTTCTCTTTCTCTGTTTCTTTAAAGGTGCAGTCAGCGATGGCGCAGGATGTTTATGTTAATGTTTACATTTATTAGCAGACACTCTTGTCCAAAACAACATACATTATAGCTTAACCAAGGACCAAACGGAACACACCAGAGCGGTATCTCACCCTTCCCTTCAGTACTCCCAGACAAATTCCATACAGGGTTTAGTTTTTGTTTGGGGGACAGGCTGCCCCCACTATGCCTGTATCCTGTAGATCTGTATTCTGACGGAATGGACAGCTAGAAAATCATGAGGAAATGATTGCTGAATATCACAAAAAAATGTATAGTCTTGAAATCGCATATGATGGCTGACTGCATCTTTAAGAAAGACATACCTGCCCCCACCCATGTCTCAACACACCTTCCCTCACTCTCTCGCTCAACCAGGCACACCCTTTCACATGCACAAGGAAAAAGCATTTCAGCACAACTTACCTAAGGCTAAGTGTGTGTGTGTGTGTGTGAGTGTGTGTGTGAGTGTGTGGTTAATTTGTGTCGAGCAATCTGGGTGGAGGTAGAACATTAGGCCTCAGGCGGGAACACCATGTACCTCCATATCTCTCTCTCTCTCACTCTCACACTCACACTCTGTTCTGACTACACCTTCATCTCTGCAATGCTACCAAGAACACTGCATTAAAGAAAGATGCTGAAATCACTTTTTTTACTATTTCTGAGGAACTACAGAGCAGACAGATCTAACATGTTGCTGTCCTTTTCCTTTTCATATTGTCATTTCCAGGCAAATGTAAAAGTAAGTGTACCATAATGGTTGGATACATATTCCAGAATGCACTGATGCTCTTTAGTTAAACAGGTTGTGGTTGTGGCAGCCTTAGGTGTAGTGTAGGGCTATGTGGTTGACTGAGGCACTGTGGATAGTGTTGCAGACTAAACTGACATGCTGATGTATCAGATGTGCAGCCCCATCCTGGTAATAGCGTTATTAGGATCATATCTGCTCCTACAGCTAGTCAGGTGACGATAAAACCAGGTGCAACACGGCACATAAAAACAGCAGCACCGGAGCAGGCTGGAGACAAGCCTGCATATGCAGTCTTACCTTTCCACTGGGTCTGAAGACAATGGACTTGTTTTCATCATACTCCAAACTGAAACAAACATATACAGAATTAAAAGTGGTTAAACTGTTGTTTGCATTTCCGCCATAAAAAAAATCGTTGTACTCTCCCTACCAAAACACTATGGGAGTATTGTTGGACAGGTTTTGCGAGTGTGTATGTGTGTGTATGTCCAGCCCAAAAACAAAAAAAATGAAATATTGGTTTAGTGTTTTTGTGTGTGTGTGTGTGTACCTGCCAAGACGGTGAAACACAGGTGTATTGGATTTAGACAGATTGTTGTAGAACAGGTCCAACTGGAAAGCATGTGGAGCCGTTTCTCTGAAGATGACATCACATATCCATTGCATTACAAATCACAGCTCTAATGTGTGTGCAGGGGAACAGGGAATACTGGATTTCAGACGCAGACTGAATACTGGATTTTCAGCTACTGGTTAGACTAATTGTTTCGGTGTTCTTTCAAGAGAGATATGTGTAGGAGAGTTTTGCATTAAGGGTTTAACATGATGATTGGACACACTGTAAAAGAGAGTGTGTAACTACACGAATGAGGGATTCAAATCTTTGCTTCCAAGAATTGATGGTAAAACAGAAAACTACGGGAGAGGATAGGAGAGTGATTGAGAGAATGAGAGAGAGAGATTAAAGAGGTGAGAGAGAGAGATTAAAGAGGTGAGAGAGAGAAATGAAAAGGCTGGACAGCAGGGTGATGTCATAAGAGAGTGGGAAGGAGAAAGGGGAGTGGTGCAGGAGGGATAACTGAAAATAGAGAGCAATGCAATGGAGAAGTTCAGCTACATGTAGACTGGAGAATAACATGGTGTGGGGCGTCTGGGGCATCGGCCATCATGTACAGAAGTCTGTATTATCTTATGCCTGCCTTATGAGAATGACGAGCAGCAGGGAAGCACTAGAGTTTTATGCACACATACATTTCAGTGAAATGCAAAAAATGTAAATAAATGCATTTAAAAATAATAAAATTAAAACTTACAAGAAATAAAAGTCAGGCTCACCAAAAATGAAAGGAAAACTGGCAATTTTCCACACAGATCTGTTTCTCGAGGTCACCAAAATCGCTAGATAGCTCAAATAACAGCTAGAGCAGCCAGGCAGTTACAGTGCTACACTCTGGGGGCATGATTTTAAAAATCATGTAGCACTGTAACTGCCCGGCTGCTCTAGCTGTTAGCTGCAAAAATTGCCGGAATTCTCCTTTAAATAACTAACTTAAACAAAGATCAGTCAGATAAGTTCTTATTAAGCTGGAAGCCAAGAGCAAGCTTTGATGCAGCTTCCTGGTGCTATGATGCTAGGTAAATGATGCACTGGAAGCAGGTTGATGTGGACATACCCAAAAGCTCGGCTGTCTGGGAGGCTGCTGTGAGCTTTGATACCTGGAGGAATGACTCGAATCTCGGTCACCAGTACTCCACAGGGAAACCTTACCACATCTATATTAGTAAGCTGGGGAATTAACAAACACACAAAAGAATAAAATCATATTTATATTGGTAAATATTCTTTTAAAATCACAAAAACATACAAGTGTGCATTTATTCTTGGGTTGAAAGGAATGTCTATTGGGCTACAAATCGTGATTCTTCACAATGAACTTTCAAAGTGACAAATTTTGATAGCATTTTTCCATGTGTAAACATGTGGACTATTTATTTCTTCTCACTGGAAAGGGTCCGCAAGAGCATCAAAGGCCCGTAGTGCCAACTTTTTCGCCAACATTTTTAAGAATGCTCAGGTTGACCAAAGAATTGGGCAATATATTTACATATGGAAAAAAATATGTAATTGTAGCCTAACACTTCTAGACTCAAACTAGACTCATACTAGAATCAAAACCAATGCTAAATATCGCTGTAACACAGGCCATAAAGCAAGGCCATTTTCTGTGCCCACGCCTGAATGGTGGCACTGTGCCTGAAAACTAAGCCCTGTGTGACATCAAACTGGACGCCTCTGCCCATGCATATCCATTACTCTCTCAGCACAGACAGGCACTCTATAAAGTGTAGTATAGACACACAACTCCTTAAAGGAGAATTCCGGCGATTTTTCACATAGATCTCTGATTCTCGAGGTCACCGGTACAGTGGGCTATAGCCTAGTCTGGCATCGTTGAGTGCACAGAATACATGCAATAAGTATCTTTGATAGTGTCAGAAACCTAACTTAAGTATTGCTGGTCTAGTTGTGATTACTGACTTCTGGTGCATTACAAAATAATTGCTGTGTGTGTGTGGAGATGGGGCGGGTACGAATGACACTGTGATGCTATAACGTTACACACAGATGAAGCACCTGAACTGAGCCTTCAAAGTGAGAACGAGTCCTTTGAGTGTAGTGTGATACTATAGCACAAATACGGTAGTCATGCAAGAACCTGTAAACAGCTTAACCTACAAAAAATCTCTCAAGACAGGAACTAACATGCCAAATTTAATTAATGATTATGTCGTGTTTTCTTACACTAATATCTTTATCGCGAAGAGAGCGTAGGGACAGCACTGACTATACCTTAAAAAGCAATCCGTCCAACTTCACGAATATAGTTTAGGGGTTAAACTTTAACATCCACACTTATTGAGCCAGCCCACATAAGACAGACATCCACTTATTCACTACATAAGAGGCTGCCTGAGACGTTACAATTCAAGCATGTTTGGTAACGTTAAAGCTAGCCCTTCTCTTGCTATTACTGTTGGCTAGCGTAAACATGATCAGCCAATATGTATCTGCAGGATGCTAGGCATGTATATTTAAATAATAAAAAAGTTGTTAGATGATAGACAAGCAAACAGCGATATGACTTGGTCCATCTACCAACTTCCCCACAACTACTTAAGAGTCTACTAGTCAGTTGTGAGTAGGGAAGTGGTCAGCTAGCTAGCAGACGCTAAGTTAGCTAAACAGCTACTTGCAGCAGAACGTGAAGCGATGCTGATTTTTGCCTAGTGTTTAAATAGTAAACAAACAGCGTTATAGTTAACTGTTATACGAAAGCGGTGCGCATGGTTTTCTTTCTGTCATGTGGCAAGTTTACCTCTGCACTCTGATGCTTGAATGTATCCAAAAACAGGAGCTCCATTGAGGAGTCCCCCGCCATCTTTTCTTTCCACGACGGGGCAACTAAGTTCCTGCTCTGGCGTCACGTCCGGTGTCTTTTCTCAATCAACACAGTCCGACCAGAGAGTGTTGAAACCTGGTTGAAGCGGAGCTGTAGGCTAATCAAGCATCTTTGGTCCGGTTTGATGAACACTTTACAACTGAGGATTTTGAAGTGCCCCAATTTAATACAGACCTTTAACGTCTTTGAGAGATTTCCATTGGTTTTATTGCCTAATAAATCACATTAGTTACTATTTTGGCTATGATAGGCCTATATCATTGCAGCACCATTAGCCTACAGCAGACCCTAGACTGTTTTCACGATTTTCCAATTCCAATATCTAATTTCTTACCTATTGATTAGAAAAAAGAAAAGGTGA
>NC_063201.1:30226448-30296448 GCF_017589495.1 Alosa alosa | reverse complement strand
CATGCCAAAGCATTTAACATATTTGATTTGTTAAAATGTCAGTGCAGTTAATTATATGTGCATGATTCCACTGATCAATTTGAATTCAAGAGTAATGAACCAGAGTTGTGCCTCTGCATACATACGTGTGTTTGTGTGTGTGTGTGTGTGTGTGTGTGTGTGTTTGCGCACTCTTTTGCCTCTTTTGTCTGTGCCAGAGTGAGCACATCCATGTACACACCTCATTGAGCAAACATTGCTAGCAGAGGGCAGTAAAATATTAGCTTCCTTTGTACTTGAGCTCATTATCATAAACTCCATAAACCCTTCAGAATCATGCAAGCCCACCCAAGAGATCAGTTATATCTGTGTATGTACTTGTATATTTGCATGTGTGATTCCAGTGTCCATGCACAGCTCTCCAGTTAGCAGTCTTGAAAGGTGCAGACCAGGATGCAATTCTGCATTTACTTTACATTACATTACATTACATTTAGCAGACACTTCTTGACCAAAGTGACTTACATATGTCAGCTATATTACAAGGGATCACATTGTCCCCGGAGCAACTTGGGGTTAAGTGCCTTGCTCAAGGGCACAACGGTGGAAGCCGGGAATTGAACCGACAACTTTCAGGCTACTGCACTGCATGCTAGCCCAGCTCCTTAACCACTACACTACCACCGCCCCATTTAGCTATCCATTCTCTGTGTTTGTTCAAAACAGCTCTTGTGTTTGTACACAGTCCTGAAACAATGTTTCTTAGACAGCCACAGGGTGTTACAGCCTATCAACATGTTGCTTCAGGGGCACAGAATGGGGGGGTGCAATTTATTAGGCTGTTGAGTTCAAATAACAACATCTTGTCAGAATCACAGACTGTGCCTTTAATCCTCAGACATCTCAGAAATGACTCAGCACTTAGTCCGATGCTAATGAGACAACTCCAACCAGCTGGTGACCTGAGTCCCTGGATTGTTTTCACCCCTGTGTATCAGAGTGTGTGACTTATACAAATCAGCTTGTTGAATATGATCTACTTGTTTTGTCATCCATGTGTGTGTCAGGTTTGCAACAGGTTCTCCTCAACGCCTTTGATTTCAATGGCACCTTCTCCACTGGTTTCTATGATGGCATCACCCTTGGCAACTGGAGTGTTGCCCTTAGCAACAGGTGCATTTCCATTGACAACGGCCATTCGTGACTGTGTGCATTTGCGAGGTTTGCCCTACGACACAACCATACTGAACATTCTAGAGTTCTTGGGGGAATTCACCGCAGATATTGCACCACACGGAGTCCACATGGTGCTTAACGCACAGGTAACATATGCACATAAGAAACTACTCACACTCTATACACACTCTTTACTATACACTCTTATTCACACACATGCAGATTACTCTAACAGTGTGTGTGTGTGTTTGTAAAGGGCCGTCCGTCTGGCGAGTGCTTCATCCAGATGTCCTCTCCGGAGCGAGCCTTCCTGACCGCACAGCGGTGTCACCGCCATCTGTTAAAGGAGCGTTGTGTCGAGGTGTTCCCGTGCTCCAATGATGACATGCGTCTTTTACTGAGGGGCGGGTTTATGTGCCCAAGTGGGCGGGGCTTGTCCCCACCACCATGTAAGTTACGGCGTAAGTGTGCTGGGGCAGGGTGCTTTCCCATTGGCTGGTAGGTGTGGGAGCTCTGTCACTCAATCTAGATCAATCTCTTCAGGTGTGGTGACTCATGGTATGTTTCTTTCTCCATAAAATGGACCATTTGGGATGATCACATCAGCATTGGCTAAATCAAGCTGTCACTCAAACCTGGTGAGGGGTGACCTGTAGAAATTCAGTAGAAATGTACTGATGGGGTGGACAAGGTGTTATAGCATAATGGTGTTGATGAATGTGAATGTTGGTGTGTCCACGCATAGCCACTAATGAATCGTGTCTGTTGATTGAAAGTCAGCTTTGGCTCCCATTCGGATCATTTGCTGAAACACTACTACTGCAAACAAGATGGGAAGAGAAGGGTTCATAGTGCATTATGTAGAATTCACTGTAGAATAGTCACAGCGGTGTATCAGCAATCCAATTGATCATATGGGACGTTCCATGGAGTGCCTCTTCCCATCCTGTTGGTAGGAGAGCTCACTGGTCTCTTCATCAGTGTGTTGTTTCACAGACGATAATAATTGCACAGATTCCACCTGCGTAGATGTATTGCAACTGTATGTGTGTAGCTTGCAGGGTCCTCTGTGAATGTGACTGAAGGAGATGAACATATTTGAATATTTGCATTTGCAGGTGTCTCCAACCCCTCTTACTTTCCACATATGGGGATGATGCTTCCCATGGAAGCATCTCTTTATCCAGCCCACTTCCTGGTCAACACGCCACATCCACTGCCCTTTTACACTGCCTACTACCCCAGGTACAACCCTTATATATACAGTCAATGGGTACACCACATGGACGCTCCCCACAGCTGTAAGTGCTAATGGACATACTGTATCAGTGCAGCCATGTGGCTTTGCTAACGATGGATGTTTTTTTGTCCCCCCCCCCAGTCCCCCAGGCTCCCCGCCGCCACAGGGCTTCTACCCATCAGTATCCTCCCAGTGCCACACCTTACCTGCACCTGCACACGCCCTTCCCAGCACAGTCAACCAGGTGACCCCTCAGGACACACACACACACACACACACACAGGCACACCTGTTGGCTCTAAATATCCCTTCCTCACTACATACCAGTGCAAACACACACACACACTTACACACACACACACACACACACACACACAGAGAGACAGAGAGAAGGAAGGAGAGAGAGATAGATAGAGAAACAGGTTGCTGTTTCGGGCCAGCTTTAGAGCGGATGAGTGAATTGAGGATGGGAAACCTGAGTGACATGTTGTTCATTGCGGCCTTCTGTACAGCATATAATCTTCTAATAGCAACAGCCTCTCCTCCAAGAGATTGTATTGTGAATCTGATGGCTCACCCACTCCTACAACCAGAAGAACAAGCCTGTCCTCCCCAAATCCACCGCACAGGTTTGGGTGGGGTGCACTTGACTTTAAAACCAGTGTCAACTTGAGCCAGAGTTTTGCATGTAGCCACACACACACACAGAGAAAGAGAAAGAGAAAGAAAGAGAGAGAGTGAGTGAGAGAGAGAAACACACCCATATTAAAGATATACACACACATCAACTTCTTATGCCTCAGTGATGTTCACTTTCTATCTCACACACATCTTCATTTGTGTCCAGTATTCACCTGCTGATGGCCTCTCACACACATTTGAGCACACCCACCTCACCCACCCTAAAGAATGGGTGTGTATTTAAGCAGGGAGGTAAGGGAGGATTACAGCCCTATGTCTCTTGGTGCATGTGTGTATGGGTGGGGCAGTGTGTGTGTGTGTGTGTGTGTGTGTGTGTGTGTGTGTGTGTGTGTGTGTGTGTTAGCTGTGGTGTTGGGAGAAGGGTGCGGTGTGTGGGTCTGTGGGTAAAATCCTTCAGAGGTTAAAGGGCATTGTGATGGGAGGAGGGCCAAGTAACACAACTAAATATCACCTTCCCCTTTCTCAGGTCAACAACAATGACGTCCTAGTTACAGTTCCTGCCTTACTCTCGGCCAAGCAGCCGGTCACAGAGCAGAGTCTGGGAGTTGGAGCTTTGCTGGACCTGCAGATGTCTTGGAACAGGACATAATATTAAGGACAGCTGAATACATTGAACAGTAGCTGTGCATTTTGTATTTGTGCTCTTAGATATATTCATTTAGTTATTTATGCAGAACTGTTAAAGATGAAAATCTTTAAAATTCAAAAAAATGAAATTCTCCAACAAAATACCTACAAAACAATGGCATGCCTGAAGGACCATAGTGGACAGTTGATCCCTGTCTTCTGTGCATGTGTGTGTGGGACACACAGCAGTACTGGAGAAAATGGCTTGCAGAATTACATCATCATTTTAAGTCTAGAGAAGCATTTTATTGTTTTGACAGCAGCTACTTATTGCACCTAAAACACCAAAATGTCTAAAATGTGTGTGTACTGTGTGTGTGTGTGTGAGAGAGAGAAAGAGAGAGCGAGATAGATTGAGAGAGTAAAGAGTCCATGTTTACATGTTTGTCCTCAACAAGTAGTTAGCATGAAAATCTAGTTATTTTCTAATGTCTGATGTGTTTCACCAAGTTCTCAGGGAACTCCAGGAGTTGTCCTCACAGCAAATGCACATTACCTCCAGATGTAACAGGTTCCTTATGCAAAGTGACCAAAAACTACACACACAGCATACTCTCCTCCCAGTCTGTGTGCTTGCAAGGAAGCAGCCCTGAGTGCGGTGAAGGTAACTTGCTCTACAAATTGAGCTGCAGAAAGGTTAAAAGAGACGCAATCCAGGAGGCCTAGATAATTCATAATTGTAGACCACATAATACTTATGTGTTTCATTACAGAATATCATAGTATACCACTCTGTATGTGCCTGTGAGACAGTTGGACAGAAACATGATCTGATTATAGAATATATTTTAAGTACATCTTTTGTATGTCTGTCTATTTTGATTTTTAATTTGATTTTGTAGCTTTTAGGTCTTTGAATTGGCTTTTATGTAAAAAAAAAAAATCTTTCCTTTGTGAATGAAGATGTTACATTTTTCTTGTGTTTACAATGTCTGCCAAATTTAAATGCACTGTTGATTCAGAAATTCATCATGCTTCATGTTTGTGTGTCTCTGAAAACAATGCTTGCCATCAATTCCAACATTAAAATATCAGGCAGTACAGTACTCCAAACAGCGGATTCCAAAAATCACAAGTGGATCATGATGTGAATGAGCTCCTCTGATCAACAAAGAACTTCCCACACCCAGAGCAGTGTGTATGTCTAAATTGGGAGCATATTGTATGTAGGTGTGCTTTTAAAGTGTGTCTGCATCTGTGTAAGGCTTCCTTCTGTACATTACAGTAGATGAGTAAGTTGAAATATAACACAATGTGATGTAATTTGACCCAGAACCTAAATAAAGAAACTGAAGCTGAAAGCGTTTTGATTGATAATTATGTACTACTGTGACACGACCTGCACTACAAGATGTGCAGTGGCACCTGACACAATACCTGACCAAGCTGTCTGTACCATACAAGCTACTAATATGGATGGGGCATGAAAATAGCCATAACCCTGGTCAGTTTTTCTTTCTGTTTGTGTGTGTGTGTACAAAAAAAAGACATCACTCATTAGCATTTTAAAGTCACTTGAATTTATTTACAATGATGTGAAATACTGATGAGGCTTAAGAAAACTGTTCACATGGAGATAGAAATACAGGCTTAGCTGCCTTCTAAGTGCAGCTCTGAGAACAGGAATTTGGACACTTGTTTACACATGTCTGTCATTCACAAATAATCTATTGACAAACATCTCTGTAAAAAGACTGATGTACTGCTTCATATCTATAAGAATGAAGGAGGCTTAAGAATTTGGAATTTCAGGTGGGAGTTCTACAGCGGTGGTGTCTGGTGCCCTCCTCTGGTCACTGTTCATGCCTGCATTGAATGAATCTGGGTCAGTAAGTTCAGGCGCTATTAGGATAAAATGCTATTAGGACTGAAATGTTACTGTGCCAAAAGTTATCTATCCAGGGGATGAGGAGGCATTTTTGACATTTTCTCCACATTTGTTCATGTCAGTAACACACGCTTAAAAGCTCTTGTCATGAAGCGTAATTTACAAATCTTACACTCTCTCCCTCTTCCCCCCTCTCTCTGTCTGTCTCTGCAGAGAGCACAGCACACCATACCTCTTCAACCTGATGCATTTCTAACCTCTCACGCACCAAGAAAATCTAAACAACACACACTCTCTCTCTCTCTCTCTTTTACACACACACACACACACACACACACACACACATACATTTTAACTCATTATAGCAATCTAATGGGTTGTCTCCCAGTGTGAAAAGAGAGGGGAGAGGCAGGGAGGAGAGCTGATCCCATTGACTCTCTCACTCCCCATTAAGAGTGGCAGCCACACGAGAGCAGTACAAATCCTCATAGTCTCTGCATAATCAGCACTATATTAGCGTCGGACACTGCTAGTAATCGCAATGGTCCCACCAGGACTTTAGGACCATAATGAAAAAAGGCTTATTTCCTCCATAAGCTTTCAAAGCAATTAAATTCATTCTAAATGTTTTGGCAGCGCTGGCAGCTTAGAATCATATGACAGAGTGAGATGGCACTTGTGTAGTTCCTGTTCTTGAATGGTTCATATAAGTAAAATGGAGACAGGTAGGCATTCAAAAGTATAAAATACATATACACCAGGGAGATCTGTCAGACTGTTTCTTCATGTCTGGTTATTGAGACAAAAAGAACAGATTGGTGAGCAAGAGGATAAAAATTGGATGAATTTCTTGGACGTTGCTTGGCAACTGTGTCCAAAACAACACAACATAGATATCACTCCACCAGTCTGCATGCTGATGGATGGGATGTGTTGTCTTTTACCATCTCTCTCTCTCTCTCTTTCTCTCTCTCTCTCTCCCTATCTACCTCAATCTCTCGCACACACACATTCTTTGTCTCTCTCTCTGTCTGTCTGTCTGACTGACTGACTCACAAGCTTTCTCTTTCATAAACATACAATTTTGTTTCACAGACATGCACATAACTCACTCTGTTAATGTCCCTTTCTCTCACACACAGTCACCCCCTCATTATCTTTCTCTCTTGATCTCACACACACACACACACTTGTAAATACCCTGAAGACTTGACACTAAAAACCCAGTACTAAATATCAAAGGCGTCACACAAGATTAAACTAAGAGCCCAAATCAGGCTCAATCTTATATAGAACCTTTTTGTAACATCTGCATCTCTTGCCAACAATGTCTAAGTCGTTCCTGTGGTATTTAAAATGACCAATTATTTAAGGAGACTTCAGGAAATCTGAAAATACTTTAAAATATGCCAATATAAATGTTTTCATCAGTATGTGTGTGTGTGTGTGTGTGTGTGTAAGAAAGTCTTAGAGTTCGGTCATCAGTAGAGTCCTCAGCAGTTTCTCTCTGTCCATTTTCAGATCTTCCGTACTACTACCACTGCACACACACATACACAGACAGATACACAAATACACACACACACACACACACACACACACACACACACACACACACACACACACACACACACACACACACACACACACACACACACAGAGTCAAGAGAGAGGTTGAGTCAGGTCATTCAGTCTTTTTCTTGTGTGTCCATGCAAGCTAATGATAGAGTGTGTGGGCATGCACATGCATGTGTGTATTTGTGAGCATGCATGTATGTGCGTGCATGTGTGTGTGTGTGTGTGTGTGTGTGTGTGTGTGTGTGTGTGTGTCTCACCTCTCAGTATGTGCTGGCTTACAGGGCAGTAGGTGTGGGATGGAGGTCTGGTAGAACAGTGGAGAGTCACACTTGTCCATCTGCTACAGAAAAATGGAGCAGTCACACATAAGCTCATACACACGCTCCCAAAATACACCAGAACACACACACACACACACACACACACACACACACACGCTGCCCACTCACACACACAAAAACACCCACTTACACAGGCAAAGGCCCACACACATGGAAAAAGGTGGATTGTCCGCACACTTGCTCCCATCAGGAATTTTTATTGACTAATTCACCCGTGTGTGACCACACATGGATGCACATGGTATACATGAACACACACACACACACAAAAACACCCACATACGCAAAGGCACACACACATGGATGCACATGGTATACATACACACACACACACACACACACACACACAGTGGCATTACTGGTGAGTATATGGGTGACTGTACCTGTTTATCCAGTACACACACACACACAGTGTTATTACCGGTGGGTATATAGGTGGTTGAATCTGTTTATCCAGTGAGTTGATGGAGCCTGATTTTCCCATGCTGCTTTGTGAGGAGATTGCTGCAAGGGCCTCTGGGAGATCATCTTCATCACTATGGTTACTACAGAGCAAACAACCAGAGGCAACACATGAGCCCAGTGCTTATACATAGATGTGTCTGTGTGTGTGTGTGTGTGTGTGTGTGTTTGTGTGCGCACGCACGCTTGTAATTGTGACTCACAAGCTAAACTGTCTGACCAGTCTTCGGCGGCGATCTTTAGGTTTTTCTGCCTCCTGAGACCTAAATGATAAAGATTAAAAAAAAGAAAACAGATTTTGTGACAGCTCATTTTAATACCTTAAGACTAGCATATAATTGCATTAAGAGGTGTGTGTGTGTGTGTGTGTGTGTGTGTGTGTGTGTGTGTGTGTGTGTGTGTGTGTGTGTGTGTGTGTACACGTCGTGTCTAAAAAGAGTGAACACATTACCTGGCAGGCTGTGCTGCAGGGGAGGAATGGTCCTTCTCCACCTTTGAAACCAGCAGATCAAGATGTCTGATCAGTACAAGTGAGAATGAAATCATTAAAGCCACTTCAGACTCTGGCTCAGAGACTTTGGAGAGGCTTCTGGATTCTAATCTGCTATGAAGAGATAGTTACAATTTCCCTACCATGGAAATTAATCAGTCAGGCTAGAAATGATAAGCCATGCATTTGAATTGATAGGATTTCATTCATTATTAAATTGGAGGTTTGGGAGAGAAATGGGGAATAAAAATGTTTTCACTACTAGATGAACATCTGACAAGTAGAGGTCACCATCTTGTAAACAGGTCATACAGTCTTTCCTTCAGCATGTCAAAGAGATAAGATGAGGCATTACATAACAACCATGACAAGACTCACACCGCGGTCTCATTCAACACAGCCCATCCTCCATCATAATCCCTCTGAGTCTACACGCAAAGCAGCCCAATGAAGGAGCCCCCCCCAGGCCAAGTCAGTGAAGAGAAGCCCAGAGCCTCATCACAGCCTGGTGACCAGTAGGCTGACTGATCTCAGATCAGCGATCACTCACTCACCCGGAGGACGTTGCTCTTCTTCATCTGCTCCTCCAGGAGGGAGGGCGAGGAGGGCAGGCTCTTCTCAGACAAGGGCTTCTCCTCCGCCTGACCGTGAGAGTTTAATATCACCGTTATTATTGTTGCTACCGCTGCTGCTGCTGTTGTTGTTGTCATAGGCAAAGTGGGATTTGTTGGAGGGGGGCAGGGGGTGGCAGGGGATTTGTAATGCCAGGAACAAGTAGTGGTGGTGGGAACATTGCTCTGAGGCATACACTCATTTTGAAAAATAGGTAATGATTTCTGTTTTCTCATTAAGAAAGACAAGCATCACACTAAGAATGCATTATTAAATATAAATCAGACAGGAAGAGAGAGAGAGAAAGAAAGAAAGAAAGAAAGAAAGAGAGAGGGGGAGAGAGAGAGAAGGCGCAAAGGTGGATAAAGCTGAGAGAGGGAGAGAGAAAGAGAGAGTGTTTGTCTGAGACAGACGGGAGGAAGACAGTTAAAGAGAAAGAGAAGGTATTAGTTTCTCTTTCTCTCTAATCGGTCTCTTTTAATCCAACATTTCACCTCAGAAACTCTAAAATCCTCCTCTTTACAAGAGGACGGAAATCCCCCTCCTGTATTAAGGGAGTGTAATCCCCGCCTCTGACCGTGTTCATGTTGATGTGGAGAGTCGGCCAGGGAGACGAATCCACCACTGCCTCCAGCTGCTGCTGTTGCTGTAGGGGTACGGCCCAGGCTTCTGAAACCGACACACGCACACATGCACGCGCACACACACACACACACGCACATTAACAGTCCCTCCCCCACAGTGGAGTTACAGAATGTACAGTACAGGCACACTCATGGACGAACACACACACACACATGCACAGGCACAACGTTCAGTGTGGACTCACTGGGCTTTGAGAGTGTGAGGCCAAGTGCTTCTTGATTGCTGTAGAGGTGGTGGTGGCAGTAGTGGCGGATTGAGGAATACGGGGCCTCATTCTCCTCCAAGCTGAAGCGATGGGCATCAGCGCTGCTCATTGGAAAGCTACAAAACATCTCCAAATTTGAAACAGCTTCAACTTGTTGTAGACTTTTCAAGCCATTACTCCCCATTGTGGAGGTATGCACACACACACACACACAAAGGTTTATACATTTGGAGATTCTGTGCTTCTACAAGTCAAAGAGGAGGATCTGAGACGTGGGCTCTACCCTCTACCCTGCAAGTTCTTACTATATTATTTGCTTGTGTTATGCACATGGATTTTTTTGCTGTGTGTTTTGGGTTAGCATTGTTGTATGTGTATAGTAAATGGAACGGGTGCACATTTGGAACAGACAGAACGAGGCAGGACATGCCCTAAAATAGTTCAAAACCAGTCAGTGCTTCAGAGGCATAGAGGGCAGTGAGGACTCACACAGACACGTTTATGTGCATCTGTGTGCTGAATAACAGGGTGTGACTGTGAACAATAGAAAATGTGAACAATAGAAATGTGCAATGGAATATGCATAATGGTGATTTATTAAATTGGATTGATGTTTCAATTCTTAAAAAAGGGGTTTGGGAAATAGATGAAACTCACAAATCTTCTTCTTCTCTTACACACACACACACACACACACACACACACACACACACACACACAGTAAATACACCCAAAGTGCGCTATACAACTTTCACTGAGATATATATGAGCGCCATTAGTTTCTCTTTAGTATTTCAAGGATTCACAGAGGAGGGGCACAGCTGAAAGATTGTAAACAGTGCATTTGTTTTATTAAGACAGTTACCACAGCAACAGCACTAGTAGACTATGGCATCAACAAAAGGGCTCCCCTTAATGTTGGATTGTAAGGCAGCAAGAGAAGACATAATTAAAAAAGTAAAAACAGTGGCCACTGACACATTCCGAATGTAAAACAGCAAAAATCAGCCTATTCAGCAGGTTAATGCCTAAGAAAATCTCAGATTCACGCTGGCAAAAAAGTTATAAATCCTCAAGTATATATTTAGATTCCCAGACAAAATATAAGGCAAGTAAGTAAGACACAGTAATCACGTGATTTAGGATCATAAGACATTTAGGATGATATTTAGGATCATATGACACTCATCCTCTGTCCAATCAGGGGGAGACTAGAGGAAGCGTTTATGATGACGACGATGATGATGATGATGATGTCACAATATGAGCGATGAGGTGATTGAATCACGACGAGGCCACTGGGTGAGGTGCCACACACATGCACGCACACACGCACGGACACACATACAAACACACGCACGCATGTACGCACACACTAATAAACACACACACAGACACACACGCACGCACACACACACTTTGCCCCTTCAGAGTGCAGTCATATGTTTGTCATGGTAAACCACCGACACACTCCTGCTTCCTTGTTCTTCTCTGAAAACACACACACACACACACACACACACACACACACACACACACACACACACACTTGAACATTTGGAAATGAAATGAAGGAATGGATACATACAGTATAGATACATACAGTAGGTGAGCATATGCATGGTTTAATGTATGCCTTTGTGCAACAGAGTGGCTTAATGCATTGATACATATCTATCCATGTGCCACAGTGTGCAAACTCTAGAATATTCTGTAGCAAATATGGTTGAGCCAGTAATGAAATCAAAGTAGAATTACAGTCTGAGAGATACATAACGGTGACTGCCATAGAATTCTCTTAACTGCTGATTACAAAGCTGTTTGTTATCCAAATATGGTACAAAATGTTTAAAGGCTCAGTATGAGTCAGATGTTTGAACATCAAAAGGGGTGACCCTAACCCATCCGTAATGTTCCCTTGCATGTGTGCATGCATGTATGTATGTGTGTGTGTGTGTGTGTGTGTGTGTGTGTGTGTGTGTGTGCGCGTTACCTGTGTGGTGGTGTATGTAGCTCAGGAGGCTGGACGTAAAGCGGAGGTGTCAGGCTTGGGGGGCGGGTCCTGTGCCATGAATCCTGACCAATAGGAATGTTGTGTTTATACTGTTGAAAGAAGCAAATGTAAATCATTTATACAAACCAAGATCTATACAGATATACACGTGTGTTTGTGTGTGTGAGGGAGGGAGAGGGAGGGGGAGAGGGGGAGAGAGAATGAGTAGGGGAGAGAAAGAAAGAGAGAGAGAGAGAAAAACAAATTACCTGGTGTAGGCTTGCCTCAGGACTGCTCTGGTCACTAGAAAGCAAATCACACTGTAACTCACAGTAATTCACAGAATCCCATGCACCTGTATATCTGTATACCTTATACCCCCCCCCCCTTTAACACAAGCACAGTATGTATGAATGGAAAATACACATCTGGTGAAATCTACACATGTTCACTCGAGACGTCTATCTCACCTGATGTGTGGGTGTTTATTAGGGGTGGTAACTGTGGGAGAAAGAACACATGATCTCATCAGCAGGGGCCAGACCATGAAGCACCGGCTACTTTCATCTGCCCCACACACACACACACACACAAACCACAGTCCAGCAGAGCCCAGGCTGGCGCTAACCGCACATTAGCATTCAGTCAGACTCGTCCCCAGCAGCTGCCCCCGCCCCTACTCCCTCATATCAGCAGCTCCGAGAGGAGTGACCGTCTGCAGCAATCGGAGCGCTCGTGGTGATAACTCTTCGCACAAAATGACAGCAGACAAAAGCTGCATTAATCAGGGCTCGGCCCCTGCTCTAAGGCCACTTAAGGATTCTCCGCACACGCTGGCTATTCTGGAGCGCAGAAAGCCAAACAGCCAACACCATGATACCCTCACAACAGGCGGCGTGTAAGTGTTAGATCACCAACAAAGATTTTGCTGGACTGGAGGCAAACACAGGCTCAGTTATTATCTCTTTCAAATGCAACAGTGTGATTTCATTCAATTTCAAATGCACTCATTATATAATGGCTAGTATGTGGAGCTGCTGGAGGATATGTTTGTGTGTGTGTGTGTGTGTGTGTGTGTGTGTGTGTGTGTGTGTGTTCTGGTTTAAGGGCTCCTACAGCACAGAAGGAATCAGTCAGAGCTTGTCAGTGAATGGCTTCTAAAGGGGCTCCAGAGAGAAAGAGAAAAAGAGAGAGAAAGAGAGAGAGAGAGAGAAAGAGAGAGAGAAAGAGAGGGGCAGAAGATGTTCATGTAGTGTGTTTGGCTCCAGGCAGACTGTGAGTGTTCGAGTGTGTGTGTGTGTGTGTGTGTATGTTGTACCCTTGCTTAGTGATTGGCTCCTGGAGGGGTATCTCTTGCTTGGTCGCCTCTCAAACGTACTTGTTCTCCTCAAACGACCCCCATGTGTTGCCTGGTACTCCGTCTTCCCACTAACACACACACACACACACACAGTGTCATCACAATTTAAACATTTTTCTGATTTGTGTGCAAACTTTCTATGGCAAACAGGAATTCCGGCACTAGTCAGTGAGTTTGCACTGGTCACTGTGCGCTCAGCAATGGGCCATACTGTAGGCGGGACTGACCTGAAGCGGAAGCGTGAGCCCAGGCGTGTGAAGTCACTGCGGCTGCTCTGGTTCTTGGCGGGCTGACGCAGCCGGAAGAAGGCGTGGCTCTCCACCGCACACTTCCACAGCTGCTTACAAGAGCGGGAACTAGACAGCTCAAACACAAAGGTGTGCTCCTGCTCCCGGCCCTTGGTAAACACATGTTACACATTTTACACACACACACACACACACACACACACACACACACACACACACACACACACAGACAGACACACACACTTTCAGATCACTGTCTTTCTTACAGAGCCACCCTACCAGTTTCAACCAGTGAACAAAAATCAACAGCTGATTAAATATTCTATATACAGTATATCTATATAATATGTCAACAGAATGCATAAAAACAATGGTCACTCTTTGCCAATATACAAAGAGTAAACAGTTAAGTAAAGCAAATATTTTTGTGTGTAACTGAAATTTGTCATTGAACAGGGTGTTAATCGGAATATTGGAAGTACTCACTTTTTCATCATCTTCGACCACTACTAAAGTTAATCTACTCCTCTTAAAGTCCAGACGTGTAATTTTAGGCCTAATAAAAAAAAATAGAAGAATAAGGGGAAAAAAATTATTTGAATATGCACTTAACACTTTGAACAAAGTAGAAAGATGTGTGAGCATGTGTTTTTTACCAAAAGAAAAGGCCTATTTTGTTGGACTTCTCAAACACAAGAATCCCAGTGGGAGTTAGTCCAAGGGCATATTCTCCCCCATCTCGACCCTACAAGTAACACGCATGTGCACAGACAACACAGAAATACAAGCAACCAGTTTACATTCTGCTCATCCAGTGATAAGTGCCAAGGATGTAATATTTTAGATAATTACTGCAAGAATGTCTATTATGTTGACACAGCCACCCAGTGAAGTACCCTCCCCACTGATCACCGTGAAAAACCCATTTGCTATCGAGTCAGAAAGAGCAAAGGGCAACTAGGCAACTTTTTTACTCCTAGGAAGAAAATGTGTGTGTGTACCTTCACAACGTGCATGTCGACGCCGTACATCTCCAGCCATTTGCACTTATTGAGAAAACTTATTTCTGCTTGAGATGGACTCATGCCCCTGTGGACACACACACAGACACACACACAGACACAGACACACACACACACACACACACACACCTTTGACCACAGCAGATGAAAGGCAAATTTGCAAAAAACAACCATGCAACTACTTCATGCTTTCCTTAGATTCTAGGTTATCACTGGCTTCTCGCCAAGCATGAAAATACCGGTCACCTCATTTTCAAACGCTCATTCCCATGCTCTCATTTACAGATGACTAGAGACGTGTGAAAAGAGGACCAGTACGCTGACTAATCTGCTCTAATATAATTGGATGATCGAGCTGAGCTAGACAGCTGATGCAGCAGGTGTTGTCTGGTGAAACGATGGGCAATCGACACCATTCCTAGCGCTCAATTTAATACAGTATGGGTGAGTGGGTGGGTGTGTGGGGGGTGGGGGATTCAACATCCAAACCTAGACGCCCACACGTATGCAAATCCCAAAACTAATCTAGAAGGGAAAGTTTGAACGACTGTACACCAAAGGTCAATTCCCTCCTCCAAGATTAAATTAAAAACACACTACAGTTGTCAGATAATCCACTGGTCAATTTTCTTTCTTTTTCTCCCTCGCTGTGTGTGTGTGTGTGTGTGTGTGTGTGTGTGTCAGTGTGCGCGTGTTTCAATGGATAATCCACTGGTCAATGTGAATTAATCTCTCACAGAGAAAGACACAGATTGCGATAACACACACACACACACACACACACACACACACATATATATATAAATATATATAAATGAATACATGCTCTCCCTCCCAAACACCCCCACACACACACACACACACGTGCCTACCTCCATTCCATCCACTTATGAAAGATGTCAGCCTCCATAGTTTCTGACTGTTTGGGGGAAAAACGGAACTCAGACACCAGCACAGGAGTGTGTTCCTGCGGATCACAATCCCCCATCTCACCTATGTGTGCATGCACGCACACACACACACACACACACACAACAGACACAGACACATGTATTTTTACATATATTGGGTGTGCTGTTGAGACATACAGATACAGACACAAGTGAAGGTCTCTTTTCGGACAACAGGGAATAAACATCACAAGCTACAAGCACACAAGGCAAACACACACCACCTCACATCCACAAAGACTCACTCTGGAGGCAGTAAGAACCCAGTTCAAGCGGCCACATCATAAGGACACTTTTAACCTGCGGACACAGAGAAAACACAGGCCTTTATTAGTGTTAGCGCCAAAGAGCCTCACAGTCTGGTCACATAATACAGATCCTCTTTGTCAGCCTAGCTGTTCCCTCTCAGTTCTCTAGTTCTCCATGGGCTCATCCCTGAACATACACACACACACACACACATATATATAAGGCCTTACCAAGCTCAAATATGCATAAAATTAGATATGTGCTGGTGTGCTTCTTAATCATATACTTATGTAACTAGTTACACATAAAAGTCCTTCAAATGGATGTACAAGGTTGCATGTGTATGTCCATGTGTGTCCTGAATGTACAGTATATACAATGACTGTGTGCAGAAAGTGTGTTGAATGTGTCCCCACTCTTTAAATAGAACTGTGTGTTGCTTCTCATCAAATTCTTTTATTAAAAGATCACATCTCAGAGGACCAACGACCCAGATCAAACAGACACACACACCCACAGACACACACACACACACACACACACGTGCCTACCTCCATTCCATCCACTTATGAAAGATGTCAGCCTCCATAGTTTCTGACTGTTTGGGGAAAAAACGGAACTCAGACACTAGCACAGGAGTGTGTTCCCATGGATCACAATCCCCCCATTCACCTATGTGTGCATGCACGCACACACACACACACACACACACAACAGACACAGACACATGTATTTTTACATATATTGGGTGTGCTGTTGAGACATACAGATACAGACACAAGTGAAGGTCTCTTTTCGGACAACAGGGAATAAACATCACAAGCTACAAGCACACAAGGCAAACACACACCACCTCACATCCACAAAGACTCACTCTGGAGGCAGTAAGAACCCAGTTCAACGGCCACATCATAAGGACACTTTAACCTGCCGGACACAGAGAAAACACAGGCCTTTATTAGTGTTAACGCCAAAGAGCCTCACAGTCTGGTCACATAATACAGATCCTCTTTGTCAGCCTAGCTGTTCCCTCTCAGTTCTCTAGTTCTCCATGGGCTCATCCCTGAACATACACACACACACACACACATATATATAAGGCCTTACCAAGCTCAAATATGCCGCAAAATTAGATATGTGCTGGTGTGCTTCGTCATATACTTATGTAACTAGTTACACATAAAAGTCCTTCAAATGGATGTACAAGGTTGCATGTGTATGTCCATGTGTGTCCTGAATGTACAGTATATACAATGACTGTGTGCAGAAAGTGTGTTGAATGTGTCCCCACTCTTTAAATAGAACTGTGTGTTGCTTCTCATCAAATTCTTTTATTAAAAGATCACATCTCAGAGGACCAACGACCCAGATCAAACAGACACACACACCCACAGACACGACCCAATTCTGACAACAGGGCAGGAAAATGGCCTTCTTCCATTAGACACTGAATTTAGGAACAGGGAAGCACTCCTATCCATCTGTATGTATGCATGTGTATGCGTGGACATGCGTGTGGTGTGTGTGTGTGCATGTCTTATGTGCAGTGTGCGCATGTATATGTGTGTGTGTGTGCATGTCTGATGTGCAGTGTGCATGTATGTATATGTGTGTGGTGTGTGCGCATGTCTGACGTGCAGTGTGTGCATGTATATGTGTGTGGTGTGTGTGCATGTATATGTGTGTGGTGTGTGTGCCTGCATGTCTGATGTGCAGTGTATATGCAGCTGTAATCTTACTTGCCAGACAGAATATCTTGTCTCAGCTGCAACACAAAAAGGTACCTGGAAAAACAGAAGAAGAGTCAAACAATTGCACACACACTGGCAAACATGTCATGTTCCACTGAAACACTTTTGACTGTAGCCAAAAGTAGCACAGGTGGTATGACACAAATGCATGCCTGTTTGTGTGTGTGTGTGTGTGTGTGTGTGTGTGTGTGTGCATGTGTGTGTGTGTGTGTGTGTGCGTGTGTCATGTTTGTTTATATTTTACCTGGTGAACTCCTCATGCAGGTTGTTGGGTTCTGAAGAGTAAAACTTCACCCTGAAAAACAGGACGAATGGAGGAGCATCTAGGAGGAGTGAGAGAAACAGAGACAGGGTGGGCAGATACAAAACAGGTCAAACCTTACTTTACAAACACTTTCAGACAACTCTGATGCAACACCTTATCTCTCTCTCACACTCTCACACACACACTCACACACACACACACACACACACACACACACGCGCACACACGTCTACAGACCATGAACACTTTACCCTTTGTTGTAACTGAATTAATTTAGGGTACAACTACAAATGAACAGCCTTAGCTTGGGCACACCACTTACAAACATATCACTCTTGTCACTCTTCCTGTCTCAAGTCCAGAGGGTGTGTCTCTCCCCTGAGGAGAAGAGACACACCCTTGGGGTAAATACACACACACACACACACACACACACACACACACACACACACACACACACACACACACACACACACAAACCTAAAGAGCTCTACACGTCCAAGCATGCTAGTCACCATGGAGACAACTGATAATGAGCCCAAGGTCATAATGCACCTGCTATTCAATTCACCACACAATACTCTTTATTCTTGTGTGTGTGTGTGTGTGTGTGTATGAGACAGGGAGAAAGAGAGAGAGTGCAAGTGTGTGTGTGTGTGTGTGTGTGTGTGTGTGTATATGTGCATGGCTTCTTACTTCTGATCTGCTTCTTTATGGGCTTAGTCACATCCAACCATTGCTGTGTGAGGGAGTACACAAAGCAGGAGCAGGGGGGAGAGGAAGGCAACAGACACATTAGTATGGCAGTGTAGCACTTTCGCCTCCAGCTAATTAAAAAATGAAGGACGGCTCATAGAAAGACTTGTCTCATTCTCTCCTCCAAACACGCTCTCTTTCACTCTCTCTCTCACTCTCTCACTCTTTCTCTTCCACCCTCTCTCACTCACCGCCACCTGCTCGGGGTCCACATACTGCAGGCCAAAGTAGTCCGACTCCACCAGGTCAAGATGGTAAATGATCTGGTCAAACAGGTCCTGGCCTTTTGACTTTTTCTATTCCACACAAATGCATGTACACACAGACATAGAGAAAGAAAAATACATTAGAAGAGTGGAATGAGGAGATCTCCAAAGTCACTGTGTCGGTGACCACAGTGTCGTTACAGGAGCCGCTCATGGCCTGTGTGATTTAAGTGGATGAGTGGAATTATGTGATGTCTTGAAAAATCACGGCCAGTCTTGTGTCCAAAAAAGCATGTGAGCAGTTGGGGTTGTTAATGAGATTGCATACAGTCTAACTATGTGTAACACACACACACACACACACACACACACACATCATGAGGTTTGTGGAGTACATTAACCCCACTTTGGCCCATCTCATCTGGCTCCCTCTCCCATTACCAGAATGGGCTGTAATGTCTTTGCGTGGGTGAGCCGGCGTTAAAAGTGGTCCTGACTCATACTACAATAGTAGGATCTAGCCTACTCCACTCCACCTGCCATTAATCCCAGGCCTGTTCGTGTGAAAAGCAACAGCTGGACAAGGAATGAGCTCATGCCACTTTCACAGCATTCTGAACGGCCATTGACAATCAGTGCTTACTATTGACATCTACTTCTCCATTGTGCTTATATCTCATGTCCTGCATGCAACATATCTAGACAATATCAATGCAGCACCAGGCTACAGGAGGAGACGGTCTGGCTGATCCAATTACATTCCGGCCACAATGCTTGCTGTGTTTGTTTTTTACACCTTGGACTGAACATCCTCATCCAGATATCAACAGAAAGCTATCATGGCCCATTATGCTATCACTTCTCTCTCAAGCTCAGGTTTAATCTACAATCCTTTCAAACTCTCTTAACAGACCTCAGTAAACACAGAGATTTGTATGCATTTGGGCATCTATCTCCACTTCAATTCTCTATGTACAGAATGTTGTGTCAAGCCACTGGGCTTCAAGGTTTTCTGCACAAAGTGACCTTGAGCCATGAAAACTTACACAAACAAAATGCCAGACTTGTTTCCTACTTCACTTTGACTTGTCACTTTTCAGTCGTTCACTATATTCCAGTCCACTAAAACAGTGGTTCTTAAACTTTTTGTCTGGCGACCCCCCAAAAAACATGGACCCCCTTCTCTCTAACCAGTGGAATTTGGTTTAGAAAGGTTGCGAGATAGGAATTGGAAGCAGAGGCAGAAAATGTATTCTCTCATAGGTAGACAATGTCAACACCAAAGGCATTAATGTCAATGGCAGCCTTTGACTAAAAACCTTTAGAAAAATGTCTTCAATCCAGACTGCAAATCATTTTGCGACCCCTCCAATATTCTTGGCGACCCACCTGGGGGTTCCGACTCGCAGTTTAAGAACCACTGCACTAAAACTCCAGTCTTTCCCTCTTTCTGTCCCTCACTCTCAGTATCTACCCCTCTCCTTCACCTTCATTTTTCCTTTAAAAATAGACTTGGGATCCTTACAGGAAGGCTGGATTTGGGACACACCTTAGGGGAGTGGCTATAATTGTGTGTGTATGTGTGAGTGTGTGTGTGTGTGTGTGTGTGTGTGTGTATGTATGTATGTATGTGTGTGTGTTTGTGGCCAAACTGTTTTCTTATGTAAGAATATAACAATGTCAAAAAAGAAATAAACAACACACAGAGCCTTATGAAAGCTTAAAAGCCCTGAAAGTTCCCTCTTCTGTGAAAATGTTCCCCGCAAAGAGGAATGCTGCTGCCTGGGGTTTCGAGCATGCTCCCTCACTCCTGACACACATACACACTCACATGCACAATCCTGGCTGCATTCCTGGCAGGAAGCACACGGCAGGCTGGCAGGTCTACTGGCCCCAGCGCTGCCAAAAGCCCCTCCACACACACACACACACACTCTTGCTCTATGTTTTCTTGTCCGTATGCGCGAGCCTACAGGTGATTGGCTCGAGAGGAGGAAGTGGGACCGAGGACCGGACCGCGAGACCATCTGTCCTCCACCGGAACCCTCCCGCAGATTCCCTGCCTCCAGCCAACCACAAACACACACGCAAACAGAGAGACTACACATACAAAAAGTTCATTTCAATTAGTAAAGACGACTTAAAGGTTAAGAAACCACTCACCGACAGTTCCACGTTCACGTCTGAACCGTCCAGTAACAACACGCGACAGGTTATTGTTGAGGTAGTGCCCCCAGCCGCAGGGATGTGGACAAGTGTTCCTCCGCTTACCACAACGGGTGGATGGATCACCTGCTGCTGGTGTTTCTGTCCGGAGCCGCTCCCCCCTCGACCATCCAGCTCGTCCACAGTGGTGCGGGGCCGCCGCCGTGAACGCCGACTGAATGTCCTGCGCAGGAAACCCATCATCTTCCCCGCGAGACCAAGTACTGTCCCGGTGTCACCGAGCCAGTGTCTCCCGGAAACCCGGGAGACTCCAGTAGACTTGTCTCACTCACACACAGAGAGACACACACACACAGCTGGCCAGACGGAGACACGCACTCTCACCCAGACACCTTGTAGTGATTTCTCCACCGCAATCTCAGTGGTTCACCAGCTCACTCCTGGTAGGCTATCCCGCGGAGGATTTGTCCGCATGTGGCGTTCAGAGAGCGGATTACAGATCTGCCCGAAATCAGGCTGGCTTGTCGTTAATTCCAACCGTGTGCCCGCGCGTGAGTTACACCCAAGCAGCGGTTTCTGTTTGTATGTCCCCTTCCACTCGTATCACGGACTGAAACCTCGCGCAGGTAAAAGTCAACCGGAGGAACTGGCCGAACGGCATGTTGCGCGCCTGCGTCAGATTTTCAAGCAAAGAAACTTTTTTTTCTTTGTCGCGTGCTGGGTCGGTATCGGTGAAGCAGCGCGCTCTGCCGGTTAACCAGGCGACAGTGGTGTGCATGAATGTATTTGTGTGTTTACGTGGTATTTAAAAAAAGATTACATCATTCTAGTAGTTGTACCATATTGATTTTATTGGCAGAAATTAAACATTTTTTTATTGTGCACCAGGGATTGTTACTGAGGTCATAGTTCTAGTGTTTCTGTGTAAGAAAAGAGACATCGAAGAGAGCCCTTATCAATCAAATAATCAAATCAAACATGCAATCATCCAAAACACTTTCCCGTTTAGCATTCTCCGCTTCTTGAGTGAGATGGTCTCTGTGCCAAAACATGGAGAGATGGCTAAGAAACAAATGACATGAAAGAATGAATTGCAAAATATTTTGCTTCTCAGTTGAAGGAATGTGACATGAAGGAATGAATTGCAAAATATTTTGCTTCTCAGTTGACAACAGATGGGTGTGTGTGTGTGGATAATTAAGTTAACATTTGAACCCCTATATGTCTATGATATTATACAGACTTTGAAACAAAACACATTCCACTGTGTATGTGCTACTTCTGATGATGCTCTTATGACTTCCCACAACAGCAAATTAGGATGTGCAGGTATTTCTCACTGTTCTCTCTAGTGTGTGTGTGTGTGTGTGTGTGTGTGTAGCAGTAGTAGTCGTAGTCAAAGTGCTCTCTGGCTCTCTAATGCGTATTCGGACCATCACTACATTTAATTTATTATATTATATTAAGAAGCACTTATTTATACAAAAAAACATGTACAGCAGCTTTGGTCATCGCTTTCGCTCCACACCCCTCAAGGCCCCTCTCAGTGTCCAGGTGTTTTGTGCTTGTCTCTGTAAACCTTCAAGATGGCCTCGCACACAAATCGGAACTGGCACTGAAAGAGAAAAAAAACAACAATATAAAACACAAACAAATGTACAACTTTTTGAACATCACAAGTGTGTACACCATGCATACCGGTGTTTGGACCATCATAGCTCTCTGCTCTCTCAGAGACTGGACAATCTGGAGTGGACACACAGGTTCGCCTGCCTCCATCTGCATCAGCGCTGTTTCCATGGTGATGAGGACACCTGTCCGTCCGATCCCTGCGCTGCTCAAACAATATCATGTGACAGTGAGAATGTGTGTTTAGGGCGGGCAGTTAATGAGTGGATTTGGACATGTCCTTACCTGCAGTGGACCATCAGTGGGCCCATCCTTTTCTTTCGCCTGCGCATAGACTGGATGAAGTCGAGGAAATCAGAGGCGTCGTCTGGGGTACCATGATCCGGCCAGGCCACGTATTGCAGGTGAGTAACAGAGCGCTGCTCATCAGTCTGGTATGGGGAAAATGAGAGAGAGAGAGAGAGAGAGAGAAATCCTAGTAAACAAGGGTATGTTTGTGTGTGAATACCAGTATTTCCCCTGTGTGTGTGTGTGTGTGTGTGTGTGTGTGTGTGTGTGTGTGTGTGTGTGTGTGTGTGTGTGTGTGAGCCAGTATTTCCCCTGTGTGTGTGTGTGTGTGTGTGTGTGTGTGTGTGTGTGTGTGTCTGAGCCAGTATTTCCCCTGTGTGTGTGTGTGTGTGTGCCAGTATTTCCCCTGTGTGTGTGTGTGTGTGTGTGTGTGTGCCAGTATTTCCTCTTTGTGTGGGTGTGTGTTTACCAGTGTGTTTGTGAGTGTGAACTCTCGGGTGACGTAGGTCAGGTTGCCTTCCTCTGAGTGGCAGCACACCTGCAGGTTGCTGTATTCCCTCACCTCTGGGGGGTGTGGCCAGTACTGGTGGCACTTGGTCTGGAGCAGACACAGGGGTTTAGGGAGGAGGCAGCAGTTCAACAGTCAACTCCTACAGCAACACCAACCAGCTCAAAACACTTAGTCCAACCATTTTACCAGCTCTACAAGTGCTATCCATCTTATATGGATTGTCATACTCTCCAATATCAAAAGGAGATTAAATATTTCCTTTGGATTTCCTGTACATTGTTGATAATTACCCAGTAAACTTTGAGACTATCCTGCCCTCTCAGACATTTAGAGGTAAACCGTCTGACCACAACCACAGTGGTCTAAGTTTCAGCCACAGCCCCTGGCTTCCTCTGCACGTCGTTCACATCAAGATGTGAAACTAACACCATGTAGCAGTTGCTCACTAGACTGACTCATTTCCACCACTACCAATATGTAATGGCTCTTTTCAGCAACACAGTCATATTTATCACACTCACATCTATTTCTGTTTAGATACTTCTGTTTATGTTCCCTATCAACAGCTAACAGTGAACAGTTAAAATGATTTGTGGCAATGATATTCACACATTGAACTCTTTGAAATGTCCATCACCATAATGTCTAATACTTAGTCTGTTTGTGTAAATGAGAATAACTTCAAATAATTGGTTTTGTCTTGTTCATAACTTTTGATCATAGACATTCATGAGTATGATTATTGTGTCCAGAATAATGTAGCATGTAATTAGAATGTGTAAAAGTACATTTCACATGTGACTAATTAGGTTATAATATACAGGTAACATAAATAATTCCGTTTTTATAAACAGGCAAGTGTGTGCATACGTTTTCAATAATATCTATACACATTTGTGTGTGTGTGTGTGTGTGTGTGTGTGAGTGTGTGTGTGTCTACTCACCCGCCCTCTCTCGGTGAGTGTGGTGAGCATGATTATGTGCGTGCTGTTCTGCTCCCATACACACCTCCAGAAGTGTGTGCAGGTGACTGGTAGTGGCCCCTGAGCAGCAATGTAGCGCAACACCCCGCCACCTGGCTCCGTCTACATAAACACAAAACACACACGCGCGCAAACAAACAAACCCATTTCTCAACCTATTCCATGCAAGTTGCGACAGGGACTGTGAGTGGGAATGTTTACGTGAATCCCAGTCGGTGAGTCAGAGACAGAGCAGGCCACTGAGTGTCATGTAGGGGCCTGTGAGTGCATTCCTGGAATTTGTGGGTGGTATGCATTTGAGTGCAGCTACCTTCACATGATTGGCGTTGATGTAGTCATCACTGTCTCCCTTTAATACCACTCTGGTGATGTCGTCTACAGGAGACAGAGTCCAAGTCATGGATGTGACCATGAATGAGACTGCATCAAATGACTAGGTGCTATCAAATGAGGGTGTGAGAGTGCACAGCAAGCTGTGACTTACATGGCAAAACATCCTTATAACGATTCTTCTCTGTGTTCTCCGGCAACCTTGCACTTGTGTACGTGAGCCCAGGTTTTCTTCTGTATAGTTTCTGTGGGCAGACAGAGAAGCCGGTGATGAACACAGCAGTGGTCAATCTCTCATATTTACACACCCTCGGTCACACCCTGGCTCACTTCAAACTGCATCAGTAAAGTCCCGGTCATTACACCCCTCTCCAGTCTGCTCATAGAGTCCTCCAGGCTCTGTCCTGGCGTTTGATTGGCTGTCTCAGAGATGTCCCCGAGCATAGAAAGGCCAAGGTCAATCTGGAGCGAGGGGACAGCACGGAGGGTGACACCTGCTGACACACACAGGCACACACACACACTTGTAAGAACTAGCTATATGACATAGTTTACAGACCTCTTATATATTTGGTGTGTGTGTGTGTGCGCGCGCACGTGTTACCTCGGCGGCGCAGCAGCAGTGTGAGGTGATTGGTGTGTGTTTCCCGGCTGGCCCGGATGAACATGACCACCTGCTGATGTGTGTGTTCTGATACATCCCTTCCGTTCACCAGGACCAACTCATCCCCCACACACACCGCCGGGGTGCACTGGGCCGCCTAGAAACACACACAGACAGAGACATATTGGACATGGTATGCAATGCGCACATGCACATAAAGAAACATTTGACTTTCCTTTAGGAAGGCAGAACAGGTAGATAATACATGCAGTCACTGACAAGCGCTCTCTTGCTGTCATTGATACACGCAATGTAGGGTTTGCCCAAATGAAAACAAAAACGATGCAAACATGGGATCAAAACGAGAAGCTTTACTGACAAAACACAGATATAGAACTAGAACTAAAATGCAAGCAACAGCAGTGTGCGCGCAAACAAAGACTGGCAAAATACTAGTATAGGAGACTTGAAGGTTTATATATACTGGGGATAACAGGACACAGGTGAACACAATGAATCTATCCACAAGTTTCCAGGGGGTGCTGCTGTAAAGAAGAAAATGGGTAAAACTTCTGGTGAGGCGGTGGAAGTAGTATACCTATGGTATTTTGTGTGCTAATTAGTGAAGAAGTATTTCTCGGATTATTAATTACTGTGTAGAGTAGCAAACCTTTATGAGAGATGTCGTTACGGAGCTCAGGGACAACATGTTGCTGTTTGTGGTTGTACATATAACTGGACTAAGTGGCTAAAATACTTTTTAGAAACATAAGCCTAAAACTAAATCAGAGTGTTCCTGCCGATGATGGTGCAGTTTCCATCGCCTCCCACAAGACGACAAATCAAAAATAATTTGTCTGAAAAACTTCAACTTATAAAAGCCCCATCAAACACGTCCCACTCATTATACTGAGAAGCGGATATTGTGCCTATTTTTGATGCAAGGCCTCATGGGATGTAGGAAACTTGTGGATAATCAGGGACTGAACTAGACTCAGATGAGGGGCGGAGACAGGGACAAGGGAGAGAAGCACATGGCACAGGACACAGGAAGTACCCAAAAAGCTACACAGTGGAATACAAAATCAATGTATTGGCTAGGGAAACAGGACAAGACCCTTACAGCAAAGACAAATCATTAAACATTACCGGGGAGTCTGGGTTCACATGCGATATGACAAGAGGCATCTTCTGATCCACACCTCCCTGGAAAACAAAAATAATATTTTGCAAATAGTTTCTACCGTTCATATAAATTACACCGGCACATATCTGGCTTTCTAATTACCGCTAATTGCACTCACTTATTCAGTTCAATCAAATGTATCCCACTGACACCAATGCTAGTGTCATCCAGGACACACACTTACTTTGACGTTGAACCCAAATTTGCCATCTGGGTCAGGGCTTATTCTCACCAACAACAAATCACCATCCATCACCAGCCCCTACAACACACCCAGCACTGGAATGATGAAGGGCTCTAGAAGTAAGCTCTGATGAACTATACATACATATACATGTAAGACACACACACACACACACACACACACACACACACACACACACACACACACACACACACACACTTTAACTCATTACAGCAATCTAATGGGTTGTCTGGTGTCCCAGTGTGAAAAGAGAGGGGAGAGTGTGTATACACACACACACACACACACACACACACACACACACACACACACACACACACACACGCACACACACACACAGACACACACACAGACACACACACACAGACACACACCTTCTCCCAGGGTGACTCCTCTTCCTCCCCAGTGATGACTTCATCATGTTGGGGCGTGAGGGTGCTTGAAGTGTTATCGTCTTGAACTTTCCTTTGCCATGACAACCATCAGATTAAAATTGACTACACTGACCAAAGGCCTTTATTAATGTATGAGCATGTAATGAAAACATGGCATGGCATGACCGGTGTGTGGACACATACCTGTACGTGTAAAACACTTCTTCAGTCTCCGTTCCATCACTCGTCTCACCGGTCAGGTTATCGACAGAGGATGGCCGTGGCTTGTGTACGTCATGCCTCATGCGTGGACTCCGCCTTCAGAAGGGAAGAGTTCAGCGGTGGCGTTGAAGTGCGCAGGAGCGCAGGGTGCACATGTGGACACAGAGAGCAGTGCGTCAGCACACAGCCAGATCAGGAGATTTAGGAGTGTGAGGGAGAGGATGGGGGGGGGGGTTCTGTTGTCATACCAGGTGGGTGTGCTTGGAGGAGATCTGGAGGGGAGGCTCTGCGTCTCCAGGTGTTCACTTGAGCCAGTCTTCAGAGCCGAGTCCCATAGCTTGCCAGTCACAAGTCTGCGGTACAGTGGCCTTCAAAACAAACACGCACACGCACACGCACACACACACACACACACACACACACACACACACACACACACACACACACACACACGAACAATGGAATGAATATGGAGAGAATTACTAACTAATTAAATAAAACAAAACAAATTAAATCAGAACCATCATGCACAACTACGCTTGTGTTACTCACTCTAACTCAGTGTGGCTGGGTATGAGTATGGGTATGGGTGTGTACATACCTGGATGTGGGTGCTGTGTGTGTGTTCCTGTGTTGGTAAAACGTGTGATGGTCCACACACGATCTCCAGAGGATTTTACAGTTACGAGAACTCTGCATGCAGACAGATACCACTTGCTCTCCCACCTCTCCCTACACACACACACACACACACACACACACACACACACACACACACACACACACACACACACACACACCAAAACACAATACCATGTTCTTATGTATACATCATGCAATTTTGAGTACAGATTCTCAGTGGTAACATGCACTCCAACGTGTATTGGCTCAGTTGTTCTGCTTATGTTTCTGAGCTCCAGTAAAGTTACATTTACAGCTAGAATCAATAAGAAAAGCCATACTAACCATGAACTACCTAACTGGTTTGCTTAATTGCATGTAATAACACATATAACTATTATACCAATGTGGTTGTTTTGTGCAGATGACTAAAACATTCACTTCCTCTTTAGATTTGAATACAGCCTCGATAAGCTGGTTAATTTTAGAGGGCCATCTCCCTCAGTCTCACACCATAATAACAACAGTTTTTTTCCCCAGAAGCACTTTGGCAGAGTACTGTGACAAGCATGTTCTATTACATGAAATCCCATCATGTATGTACAAGATAAGTACATGGTAGTACACATTGTTACCCAGTTTGGTATACTATACTTCATGGTTTAGATACACTGTAACAAGGGCACTGTCCTTTAAAGTGTTATCAACGTTTTCTTACACAGACTGAGAATATACACAACACTGAAATACAAGGACATCTCTACTTATCTGACATACATGTTTTCTTCGAAGGTGTATGCAAAATCTTTTCCTTTTGAATGAAATCTTGATTATGTTTATCCTGCAAAACAAAACTCTATTAAGACTAGAGATAGATGGATGCCCCTTCTCCACACACTCACTCTCTCTCACACACACACCACACACACCACACACACACACACACACACATGAAAATCACAACAATTAAGCATGAAGGGGAACTATGACTCACCAAGGGAAAAAACTGGTGCAGATCAGATTACAGAACAAAGCCACGCCTCCCGAGGCAATGCCCACCCATAGGGTGGACTTACTCTCATCCTGAGGGTACAGATAAAAAGAACATTTAAGTGTTTAGCTTACACTTTGATCCAAAATGACTTACAGAATATAATATGAGAACAGTAACAGTTGCAAAATAATGCAAATAAGGTTTCTTCCTATTTAAAGGGAGTTCTTCCTTGAGGTAAATTCCTGCATAGGATAACTTTAAACTACGAATTAAACCAAAACTGAAACACATCGAATAGATCTTGAGTGTATAACACAAGGCTTGAACATATTTTTGCTTATTCTCATCCAAAGTGTAGCCTATGGAACAGCTAAGGACAGGTGCCGAAAGTTATCTTACAATCTGCAAAAAAATTATAAACAAGGCAATATAAGAAGTGGCCTAGTTACCACTACAATGGTTAATCTCCTTCTCCATTTTTGATGCATGCAGCGTGGGCGTTGTTGTTGATTAACAAAAGTGGGAGGGCCCACAGCCCCCTGGCCCCCTTGCCTCCGGCGCCAGCCTGAGTGTGTGTGTGCTGTTTTACCTTTGCAACATGTAGCTCCACTCCATAGAGTTCCAGCGTTCTAGCTGTGTTCAAAAAGCAAAGCTCGGCTTCACACTGAGAGAGGCCCCTGTGGTTGGATGCACACAAACGCATGTATGTATATGAATGATCACACAGCCACAAACCAGAGGAAATCACCTTGCAATTAAACTATAGAAAAAATATGTCCTTATGCATATACATTTGCATTAGGGAATAATAACAATGGTGTGTGTGTGTGTGTGTTGGGGAGAGGAGTTACTGACCAGGTGCATGCATGGGCATGCATGAATACCTATGTTGTGGATGCAGTGCTTCTACTTTCAGGAGGAAATCCTCATTCTGTTCAGGTAGAAAGTGAGCCTTGCTCAGGTACCCTGATGGAGTCTCAGGTTTGTGGTCTCCAAGCTCCGCTGTCAATCATAGAAAGAGAGTGCCGTGAGGCCTGATGGCTGATTTGATTCCCGTCATCAATTACTTGTACTGTATGGGTCCATTAGTATACATTCCATAGCATGTGAATGCATGTCGGGAGTGCGCGCTTAATTGGCTGACTGAGCAAACTAAATTGGATTAAGTGAGCTTCCTTTATCAAGGCTTTGTTACAGTTGTGTAAAACCCCACAGACACAGAAGCTTTTTAGGAATAGATGTCTGCTGTGTGCCAAAAAAGGGGTCAGCCACAGGTTCCACGCAACTGACCAAGAGATCCTTTAGACCAACCTCCAGTACTACACTAGATCATACCAGATATGACCTAAAGGAACAGTGGATACAGTACTGGCACCAATAGTTTACCTAACTTGGCTGATTTAATACCTGATTACTCTTAATCCATTTGAGCAAGGTGTGTGTGTGTGTGTGTGTGTGTGTGTGTGTGAGAGAGAGAGAGAGAGAGAGAAATAAAAAGAGAGAGAGACTCACACTGAACTGCATACGAGGCAAGAACCACAGCAGAACTGAGAGGACATTTCAATCTGTAACATGCACAGAATAGTTAGTACACTGGCCCACTCTACAAACACATACACACAAATATGTAAAATAAAGTCAAAAGCCAGTTGAGCCAGTATGTCTGATTGTGTTACCTGCCCTCTTGAATATCTCTCTTAATCTGCAGGAAATAGAAATGCCTGAAAGTAAAAATATAGTAAATATATATGAAATATACTTTCAACAAGTTAAGAACACAGCAACAAAACAACAACAACACAACCACACACAAATATACTTAGAAACTCATCCTGCTGTGAAGATAACAAAAAAGAGGGCAATCACACACACACACACACACACACACACACACACACACACACACACACACACACACACACACACACACACATCGCCTCTATATGTCACCAAACCAGCTTACTGTACATGCCCACACCTGCTAATGATGCAGGGGTTGTCCAGTGTTGTTTGATTTTATTTTCATTTCAAATTTTGAGCAAATGTTCATCTTTAAGTTAATATCAAATTAACAACTGTCAGTGGATGTGTCAAAGTCTCTTAATCCAAATCCATTCATTGTCTGGATAAATAAACTTGACTTGATATTAAAGTTTACAGTACTGATAATTGATCAGTAGTAAGCTCACCTGGTTTGCTCATGTTGCAAGGAATTTGGATCAGAAACAAAGAAGCGAACTCTAAAACTCAAGAAGAATGGCGACGGGCCTGCAGAAGAGAGGAAGAGAGAGAAAGAAAGAAAGAGAGATCTAATATAATTTTGCAGAACAATACAGAATTATTGCATTGTCTTTTTTATATTTAACTAAGGAAGGCTAACACTAAGATGAGGACAGATTAAGAACACCTCTGTAGGTCAGGATGACTAAGAGCAGACTTTTGAGCAGAGCTCATTTGGTGAGGTAAGAATCTGCTGTGAGTCTCCCTGAGGCCTCTGGTGGCATTCAGATATGATGATGAAACTGCGGGGCTAGCCTTGGGTACGACATACCACCACCAATGCAAGGCAGCTCTTGCTCACCTTTCAACTGCTTCTTCAGGGGTTTGTTCTGCTCCAGCCACCTCTACAGAGAGCACAAACATATTTCGGTTATAAAGTGCACACACATTCACACGTCACATTTACCTACTCACACGTGCATCCACAAATGTAAATACACATGCTGAACTCGACTAAAATTGACTAAGACACGGGCAGGCCCTCACACTTAAAAGTGCTCTTACCGGCGAAGTCTCTCGGAGTGTGTTTTCTGATATAAGCAGGCTGTAGTAGTGAGTGTCCTGCACAGCCAGCTGTGCACAGACAGCGCTGAACAGGGCAGAGCCATCCTGCTGTTTCTGTGAGGAAAGAGGGGGGGGGGAAACCCTCAGGACTTTTGACAGAATACACACCAGTCAAAAACAGCATTCTAATTTGACTTCAGATCAAATGCTTAGCTGTGAGAAGGGGGGGAGGGGGAGAGCGAGAGAGAGGGAAGGAGGGAGAGAGAGACCAAGAGAGAGACTTACATTGACATGGAAGGTATGTGTGTCACCATCAGGAAAGAGCACCACACAGAGCAGCTCTGCTAATGGCATTAGTGTTGAGTTGGAGAAGGTGTCAGAGAAACGGGGAGAATGCTTGTGATGGTGCAACACCAATCGCGCACTCCAGCTGGATGGCCACAATCTCACACCTAAAAAAAACCCCCCATATTTTCATTAACGGAGGCATGTTTACACCACCCCCATCCGTCACATACAGAAAGAAAGACACTCTGTTGCTTTCCAGAATAGTCCCCGTAGGATAGTTATCTGAGCAAGCTTTTGCATTAATGCCGACAAAGTTCGTGACTTTGCATTAAAGCTGTTAAACTTCCACAAACTAATGGGCTCATGCACCTAACAAGCGTGCTTCCACAGAGGAACACACAGCGTTAGCGGAAAATAACCCATAGCTTTCTTGTGAAATTACTCAGATATGCCACACCCACCTCAAAATGTCAAAGATGCTCAACAACATGAACAGTCCAATGAGAAAAAGATGAAGGCTGATATTAGAAACAATTGTTGTAAAGCGTAGAATATCTGGGCTGTCAACGCACTCGCCAAGCAACCCAATAACTAGACCGCGCTTGCTTCTGTCGACATCGAGTCCCTTTAGCCAAAGAGCGAATCCTAAGTTATAGAACCTGTGCAGTTAAGCGTTGTGGCGAATCACGGAGATCTATGTGTAACTATATAATATATCCTAGTCTAAATCACAGTAAGACTGATTGGTATAGCTTACATGTATTGTAAAAAGTTCTTGTTTTGGGTTTTGACAATCTGGATCGTCACTGAGAGAATCCTCTTTCCTTGTGGTTTCTAAAGAAGCTATTCAGCATTACTCATCGTGAAAAACTTTAGGGCGTGCATTCATCTGAACTCTAGAGTTCAGTAGCCTATGTGTTCAGAGTGACTAGATCATCTTAGAGAATTAAACTGACGTCGCGGCTTCGGCAGGCTGCTTGACGTTCCTTTGGGTTAAGCACAAAAGTCGGTACTGGGTTTCCATGACAGGGTGTAACCGGGCATTACCTGAAGTTATTACTTTAGGTGTAACCCATGACTAAACGCACGATTTAAGAAACTTCTCAAACACACATTTGCGAGAAGTGTGTTCAGTATACGTATAGGAATAGTCCATAATGTCGAAATCGTTTTAAGGAACTGTGCCTACCTGATTGTTCTGCCTCGAACTAGTTCTTATTTCGTGCGTAGAGTTAATGCTTCCATGTTGGGAGAGCCAATGGTGCAGGTGAGACATCCGGAAGTGAGTGTTATTGTGTTGTGGTTTGTTTGTTTCGTTCGTGCCCTATCGCAGCAGTGGCACTCCGCCCCTTCTAGGCAAATCTTCACGCGAGTTCTCTGTTAACGCAAGCGCGGTTTTGCTGCGTGTACCGCAGGCGCGATTGGCTTAAAGGCTTCTGTACAGGTGTCATACTTGAAACAGTCGAGACAAAAAAACGAAAGGACAGACCTATAGGCGACTTTGCCATGTCTGGATGGGACTCTTTCTAAGCCACATTTCTCGCGCATCATATTCTTACCCATAACCTAAGGACTGCCAATGGAATGGAACAGTAGCCCGTTACGCGCTATCAATCGCATTCAGTTCGACCTCAACTAGCCTATGTATTGATACAAGTAAGGAATGTAGGCTTAGCCTGCTTAACCATGTGACATATTTTGTTTGGTCTTGTGATGGAAATTTAACGAGGAAACGTTTGCATATGAACAGCAGAAATTGACTATAGGCATAACCATTCAGTCAATAACCCTGTAGACCAGTGTAGCTTTTAATCAGTTTCTAATTAGTCTTGAAAGTACATTTTTGTATCATCAAAAAAACTCAAATATGCCAGGGCTCCCATGTTTGATCAGTCCTGCATTTTAGCTAAATAATTGGAACAGTGGAACAGTGGAGAAGGCTCTGGATCAGGGTCAGTTTTTTCACCTATGAGGCAGTTATCCAAATGAACAGCAAAGGCATGCTTTCAGGTTTCAAACACTGAGTCCTTTACTGATCCAGCAACTGAACCCTAACAAATCCTTGATTTGGGACATTGCCACTGGACTGTGCAATGGTCTTCTCTTAAACAGTAAGCAAGTCCTAGGACAACACTTGACTCAACACGATGCATTGGGGTCATTAATACTCCCAGTTAAACATAAGTTAACATACACATGAAATAAAACCATGGAAGGTTACAGTCTACCCCTTTTGAACAGGCAACATGATAATTAACAAAATGCTGACATGCTAACTCCTCAGGATCATACATGTAAAGCTGCTGTTTCATAGGAGTCATCAAAAGTAAATGATGGAGTGAATACCATAATTAGATATTCCAAAGAATAAACACGTGGAGCATTTATTTTTTCCTCAACTCCTAAAATGATATAAGACAATATGCACCATGTGCTGAATGTAAAATTGCTCACTAACATCAAAACATTAAATTACCTTTTCAGTCGAAATGAGCCTGTAATTAAATTAAGGGGTCAGTGAATGGTCATCCTAATCTGCAGCCACATGGGACCAGTTGTAAATGAGCATTTCGCTTATAAGGTCACTTTCTTCAGAGCATGGTGTCCCCATGCCTTAGTGACAAGTCTATCTGAAAACAAGGAAGAGGCATTTTATGGGGCTTCAATAAATGCTGCATTTTAAAGTTGTACAATTCCTGAACAAAAAGCTACTTGTGCTGTCAGGCAATTAGATCAGATGCAAAAGTCAGGATGTTGTGTTTAAGGTGGCTCATTACCAGAATCCTGTGTCCTGGGGGAGGTGCTACAAGACAGAGCAGAATATGTTCAGTTAGGCAGCTTTTTAATCTGTGGCATGTTTATTTATGTATATCTATTATCTGTATGTTATGTGTTCATTTGCTGAGTAAAGTACAACTCTAAGTAAAATAAGTCTAAGTCATATCTATCTAAATTACTTTAAAATTCTGTCTGACCTTGTTATTCCCTTTTACCTTCTAAGAACACATATTTTTTGCCCTGTGTGATGGAACATGATTCACATTTGAGTCAGACTTACAAGTTATGAGTATCACCCAACATGCTATTCCAAAGATATGAAGCCACATGACGGTTCTTCTGCTTACACAAGTAAAAATATAAGAACGAGTTGGCTTTCACTCAGTCATATCAAAAAAGAAGCTCCCAATGCCATTCGCAACCACATTCACAACCTCAATATTCAACCTTTGAGGAGGTAGAAGGAAGAAGCATACACCCTGCACTCTTTTCCATTACCAGAGAGAATATGGTTACTGCTTCATTGGTGTCTTGAGTAACCCTTCCTCTGTGTTGTTTATAATCTGCGAGGGCCAAGAAAGACAGTATGCCTAAACAACAACATGCAAATAACTACACCTTGGCACTTACTTGCAGCTCACTGCTGTACCGATTATATTTCAAATGGTGTTTCACTATGTGAGTGTTACATAATTTATTCCTTACCCATGTACAAATAATTAGCTCCTAAACATGTGAAATTTTATTGGATATGAATCCAATAGTTTCGCATTTGACAACAAGCAACACATTTTTACTTGAGAATTTTGTAATATTTTTTATTTACAGAATTAATGTTTGATTAACAACAAAAACTTTCATCAAGCCTGATTGGTTTTTTAACTGACCAGTGAGAGCAGGCCCTGGTGCTCATTTCATATTTAAATGTGAGATTGTGTGTGTTAGCTCATGTTAGTGTATGGGTGTCATCTTCATGTCACTAATCAGGACTGGCTGTTCTTTAACCCAGGCATCCAAATATAGAGGAGTGCTGAGTTCCCAGCACCTTTACCCTCTCTCCTGTTTTCACGCTCTCTCTCTCTCCTCTTCCTATTGCACTGACACTCTGGGGTGGGTGAGTAGGCTTATGGCAGATTTTCAACATCATGTCACTCAAAGGTCAGAAGTTATTTAAGGTACTCTCTCCCTCTCCCATCTACTTCTATATAGAAAGATAGATAGATAGATAGATAGATACTTTATTGATCCCTAGGGGAAATTCAAGAATTGGGTTATGTTTTGGCATTGAATCAATGACCTGTAATGTGACATATTCAGTGAGAGAATATGTGAAGCTGTTGGTGTGTGCACGCACGTGTGCGCATGTGGTGGTGTGTGTGTGTGTGTGTGTGTATGGGGGGCGGTGTAAGCAATTCGACTCTGTCTCCGCGGTGACAGGTTGGCATTTCCGTTATGTAACCCACTAAAGCCTAAATCACATCAAAAGAGGCAAGTCTAGAACTTCTACCTTCATGTGGAGACAGTGGAATGCGTCGGGGGAAAAAATTGTATGTAGGCCTAGGCTAAAGTTTAAACGAGGCAAAACAAAAAAAAATGTCCAGCCTGCAACTGATCCACAAACTCCTTTAGGCTAAAAATAGCCTGGTTGTCGTTGAGGAAAGTTTGTCACATTTCCTGAAATTCTTCAATTACTCTTTGTCTTTATAAAAAGTGAACGAAACAGCGTGACCACCACACAAGATGGTCTAGCTACATCAGAGCCCAACCCTATTCCATAGAGACACGATTGGATTCAAAGTTAATTAATATTTATGTACCTCTGAGGTCTCGAATAGTGTGACGGGTCTCCGCACAGTTGACCACGTGTCTTGCAAAAAATAGCCGGAGCCTTGAACCAGAATCGGCTGGATAAGAGCGCACCTCTAACATTGCATTGCAGACCCTGGGATTTCGCGGAAGGCAATCTTTGCTCTTGTAGGGCAAGACATTAGGCTTCAGACATGGTAAAAAACCTAAAAAGTCCCGTGACCTACGCGAAGATGAAGGGCTTGATGTCACAATTTTCAGGTAGGCTAAACTAGAGAATGATTTATCAAAATACATTTCATTAGAATTATAGGCGGTTTATATATAAGCTTGATCTTTGCACCCCTTCTGTGAACAGAGATACTTTGATTGTAGGCTATTAGTTTCTAATCAGACTGGTTTATTATGCAACCTTGTGGCATGTCTGTTTGTCTTTAAGCCCTAATTAAAGAGAGGAAAGCCCTCGCAAGTGACTTGATGCTGAAGCTTGTGGCCAGTCCGAAGATATATCGGCGGTGAGTTGCCGTGTCAGACTCTGTCAGTTAGGCTACACCATGATTATGGATGATCACCAGGTCATAGCCTAATAATGTACTAAACAATTACAGATTTGCCTATTTTACAATTTCAGTCGTAGGCTATCGAAAAATAAGAATTCCCAAGCCTCTTGCCTAAAATGCTGCTAAAATGCTGAGTTTTTAATCATGGGACGTCATTGTGTGGAAATATTTTTGTCACTTAAACATAGCTTTGGGTTATTAATGACATTTGACTTTTGTTAGAATTTACAGACAGAGAGCATTTAAATAGCCTAAATGTAGGCCATGTCGATACTCGGCTACGTGGGTATGTGATGTCAGTGGAAAGACTGGCAGGCAGCTGTAGGGTTAATTTGGTGTCATAGATGTTTCCTCTACTGTTACATAGACATCAACAACCAAGTAATATTTTAAGGCTACTGTGAATTTCCTACTGTACACTTCAATAATGAAAATGCTCATGGAGGATGCTTGTCATTAAAATAAGCCCATAAAACCAGAGTAAGCCGAATATCCTTCAATGCTCAGGCTTGGATTTTGTGTTAGGTAGCCGAATATCCTTCAATGCTCAGGCTTGGATTTTGTGTTAGGTAGGCAGTGTGTAAAAAATTCTGGGAGGTGATACACTATCAACACTTTTTTCAGTTGTATAAACTGACCCACTGGCGTGAAAACCACATAGGGAAGTCTGAAGTCTGACCTCTGGGCGGAGTGTGTGAATGGTGCCACCCCTGCTGAAGGCCTTTTAAACACCCATTCAGTCATCCTTCGAAAATTCAATTTGTGGCAGCTCTTTTGCCAGCACTACGTGTAGACGGCTAGTCTTCCAGTCAAATAAGAAGCTGCAAATCTGATATTAATGCCTGTGAGCCTCAATAAATATCTCTCTTGCATTCACAGAGAGAACTATAGGACTTTAATTTTGTGAAGTACCAGTACAGGTACATGTTTGTTTTTTTGGAACCTGGTGCAATAATCTGCCAATCTGCTCAATTTGTTGACTTTTTTGTAAAATTTTACTTTGCTCTGCTTTCTCCAGTTTTGACTCTAATGGGTTTCTCAGGCCGGAGGAGGATGCAGCTGACGAAGTAAGTAGTAGGAAAGGTGCAAGCGCAAAATAGTCAACCAATCACTTAGTGTCAAAATAGTCAACCAATCACTTAGTAGCAAAATAGTCAACCAATCACTTAGTATCAAAATAGTCCACCAATCACTTAGTATCAAAATAGTCCACCAATCACTTAGTATCAAAATAGTCAACCAATCACTTAGTGTCAACCAATCACTTAGTATCAACCAATCATTTAGTGTCAAAATAGTCAACCAATCACTTAGTGTCAAAATAGTCAACCAATCACTTAGTGTCAAAATAGTCAACCAATCACTTAGTGTCAACCAATCACTTAGTATCAACCAATCACTTAGTGTCAAAATAGTCAACCATCACTTAGTGTCAAAATAGTCAACCAATCACTTTGTGTCAACCAATCACTTAGTATCAACCAATCACTTAGTATCAAAATAGTCAACCAATCACTTAGTATCAACCAATCACTTAGTATCAAAATAGTCAACCAATCCCTTAGTATCAAAATAGTCAACCAATCACTTAGTGTCAACCAATCACTTAGTATCAACCAATCACTTAGTATCAAAATAGTCAACCAATCACTTAGTATTAAAATAGTCCACCAATCACTTAGTATCAAAATAGTCCACCAATCACTTCGTATCAACCAATCACTTAGTATCAAAATAGTCAACCAATCACTTAGTATCAACCAATCACTTAGTATCAAAATAGTCAACCAATCCCTTAGTATCAAAATAGTCAACCAATCACTTAGTGTCAACCAATCACTTAGTATCAACCAATCACTTAGTATCAAAATAGTCAACCAATCACTTAGTATTAAAATAGTCCACCAATCACTTAGTATCAAAATAGTCCACCAATCACTTAGTATCAACCAATCACTTAGTATCAAAATAGTCAACCAATCACTTAGTATCAAAATAGTCAACCAATCACTTAGTATCAACCAATCACTTAGTATCAAAATAGTCAACCAATCACTTAGTATCAACCAATCACTTAGTATCAAAATAGTCAACCAATCACTTAGTATCAAAATAGTCCACCAATCACTTAGTATCAAAATAGTCCACCAATCACTTAGTATCAAAATAGTCAACCAATCACTTAGTATCAACTCTTCTGAGAAACACAGATTTGGAAACTAGAGCAGATATGAGACACATAAATCCATCAAACTCTGTTCTAATCCATTGTTTTCCCATTTCATCCACAGCTATGTTTCAGAGGCGCTTCACCACACAAGTAAGTAAAAGAGAAAGGGAGAGTCGGAAGTGCATGTGCTTGCACCCAGACAGTCATAATCACAGCGTTTCTTTGTTGCTTATATAGGGTGACGGCTGCAGATTTTGATTACTTGAAGGTGATTGGGACTGGAAGCTTTGGAAAGGTAAAAGTCTCACTCATTATTACAGCTTACCTCACCCCACAAAAACCTAACTGATTTCTTGCTGATAACCAGGATTTCATATCGGAAGGATAATACTGTATATATTTCCTTCCCAATCAAAGGTTCTATTGGCCAGGCAAAAGGAGAGTAAGAACTATTATGCTGTGAAGGTTCTACAGAAGCACCCCATTCTGCAGAGAAAAGAAGTAAGTATGATTATTTGTGACTTTCAAGTGGTTGTCTATGTAGAGTTTGTGTGATGAGTGTGTGAGTGTGTGTGTGTGTGTAGGGCTTTGTTTTGATCATATATATGCGTGTGTGTACTATGCAGCAGGGCCATATCATGTGTGAGCGCAGTGTTCTATTGCGGACCCTCAATCACCCTTTCCTGGTCAGACTCCACTACTGCTTTCAGACCAGTGACAAACTCTACTTTGTGCTTGACTATGCCAGTGGAGGAGAGGTAATACAGTCACACTCAGCATGTCCACCCTTATAGGAACTGACTTCTCATTTAGGAATAGGGCATGGAATCCAACAGATCGCATAAGTAATACTTTGTGTTTGTGTGTGTGTTGGCAGCTCTTCTATCATCTACAGCAAGAGCGTGTGTTTTTGGAGCCCAGAGCTCGATTCTACGCTGCTGAAATTGCAAGTGCACTGGGATATCTACATGCCCTAGATATCATCTATAGGTACACACACAAACTACTGCACACATATATTTTTGTTGTACATTTTTGTTTTTGTTGTAAATGTTTTTGTAAATTCATTCTAAACAGCACTACAAACTGCTTTTTGTTTCTTACCTCCACACCAGGGACCTGAAGCTGGAAAATGTTTTGTTGGACAGATCTGGCCATATCCTACTGACAGACTTTGGCTTGTGTAAAGAGGGAGTAGACCGGGAAGGTCGGACCGGGACATTCTGTGGAACACCTGAATACCTGCCCCCTGAGGTGCTGGAGCAAAGGGAATATGATCGCACTACTGACTGGTGGGCACTTGGTGTGGTGCTTCATGAGATGGTCTACGGCCAGGTGCAAACTCTTTTACACCATTATAGAAATATGTTTAAATGTAAATTCATATACATGCAGACCGATGCACTCGGGGCAATTAGTATGTTAAAAAAACTTTGATTTCCTCTCTTTCTTTCTGCAGCCTCCATTTTTCAGTGAGTCCCGTTCTAGGATGTTGAAGAATATCCTTCATCAGCCACTCCTTTTGAGTCCTGGGATCTCCAAACCTGCCAGAGACCTGCTGCAAAGGCTACTGGAGAAGGATCCTCGGAAGAGGCTGCAGAACCTGGTAAGCAAACACTGAGGTGTCCATCACACCATACACTGCAGACAGAGAAACAAGATCTGGTGGGTATGCTGAAATGAGCTGGATGTAGCTGGTGGTCTTTCGTCTTTGGGGCTTGAAGGTAGTGAGTTAAGAACCTTGCTCCAGAAGCTAAGCTCCATCAAATGCACTAGTTATTCAAATGAGTTATATCAGTATAATCAGTTATACTGTGGCACAGTTTAATAAGCTCAGCACATATGATGCCGCCAGGGGCGATAAGTAGCAAACATAACTGTTTTCATCCTTCCTCCTGTAGGCAGAGTTAGAATGTCACCCATTCTTCTCCTCTATTAATTGGACTGAACTTGTGGAAAAGAAAGTGCGGCCTCCTTTTAGACCATCCCTGGTAAGCATTGGCAGTTTTAGAATTTGTGCCATTTTATTTGTTTTTGTTTTTGTTTTCCAACATGTCCATTTGTTTTGTTACAGTCAGGGCCTGTTGACCTGGTGAACTTTGACCCTGAATTCACACAGTTACCGGTTCCACCCTCACTTGGTGCCTGTGAAGGGTCAGGGCTAGCATTTCCTGGCTTCAGCTTCACCAGTGACAATGGTCCTGCTGTCTCCACTCAGTTCAGCCAATGCTGATTCACAAGGGTTTCTTTACTCATGGAAGTTCGAGCATCATTGCAAAGGATCATCAGCATTGTTTCAATATGCTATGAATGCATTTTTTTATATCTCACCTCAAGATAGATAGATTTAGAATGTTCTAATTTTTCTTGAACCAAGCAAATACTGAGCTAGTATTTCATCTGTCAGTTCTTTGTTGAAAAATGTGACGCCTTTAAGATATAGGTTTCCTCTAAGGTAAATCCCTTGGACCAAATGACTGTAAAATGTATCTACACATTTTCTTATTTTATTTATTGTTTTACATTTACCAGTCAGTGAAATTATATAGGGAACCACTACTGAAGTTACATTTTTTAAAAAAGGTGTCTCCCATATTGCAATGTCTTAATTGTTTGGCAGCAGCTATGAGAAAATGGAAAACTACAAAGGTTTTTGTCTCACTGTAAATGAATTGGGTGGAATTATATTATACTTTTCATCATTACAGAGTACAATGAATATTTTAGGTTAGGCCTACATAATAAATGTCTGTTTCTCATTAATATCTGTTTCATTCTTCAACAAATCACGTCTGCAGTTTGCACTTAACGGCACTGACTTTTGTGGCGTTCTACTGCCATCCTGTGGCCATAAATAGTAACTAACAGGGAAAGGAATGGGAGCTGACAGTGACAGTAGCCGATAGCCTACCTACGCCCACGCATTATTATCCTGACCTGTGGCATGGTGTTGAATACTATTTGTCTCTCAGAAATAAGAGGTAAAAAAAGGTTTACAAGGTGTTTTGCTTGAAAATACTGGCCAGCCTGGGCACATTCTCAGGTTCTCTTGTTATGTTGTTGGCTAGAAAATGCATCTTTAACGTCATCAAGCCGACAAAACATGACATGGCCTACGTAAACCGCAAAGATAAATCCTCTCAGAGCGGGCCGATTATTAACCAAATATGTGGTTGAAAATAAGTTGATTGTATGGTATGGCCGATGAAATTGCATGACGTAGCCTATACGCTAGCCCACATCGAGAGTAGCCTAACCTGGATTGTTTCCGAAGTAGAGTGTATTATGCAACAAAACATGCACCTAATGCTTAGCAAAGTTGAAGCTGAAATGTACGACAGACTTAATTATTTATTACTGTAGTTCACTTCAGTCAGGTGGGTAACTGTCGATTTCACCAATCTGCCACCGACAGTTGCGCCAAAGTTGAGAGAAGACTCTGAAGTTGGCATTAGGCACATACCGCGCATGCGCAATATTCGCATACTCCCTAGCTCTAAATAAGAGTTACAAGAGAAGCGAGGTGAGTTCCATAATTTACTAATATTACTTTGTCAATTGTCACTTAATTAGCCGAACAATACCAGCTTTGAATTAAGCAATGTATGTTCGGCAAGATGTAAATGTAGCTATTTATTTCTGCAGCCGGTGAAATTCATAATATAAATTAGAAAGGAGTTTGTGTTGAAGAAATTAAAAGCAAGCATTTCATTATTTTCATGCAGATTTAAAATAAGGGAGGTGGTGTCTTTGCTTTCTTGCAAATGTCAGCTACCTTGAAGTATACATGTAAACAGGTAGTATGTTCTGAAAAACTCAAAAGTTCATTATTTTCCTATTGTCGTCTGCAAGCTAGCTACTTATCTGAAGCTAGAACATGCAGTTGCTAGCCGGTCAGCCGTTTGAATAGAACTGCAGTGCTAACCACAACCAAGGATAGCATTGCAAGCTAATCTGCTAACGACATTCCGTGACAAGGAGAAAGTAACATTCGGGAATTTGTGAATAGCGAGGAAAACATTGAATTGCGGAAAACCACTATGTATATGTTGCAGGTTATTATTATTATCGGTTGTAAAAGGTTTATTTACCGAAATAACTTATTTTAAGGATATAGTTTAATGTGTCGGCGGCCTCTTCCTACACTCCGCCATTTTGTATCAGTCGAATGCTAATAATGGGCGCTCGTGCACTACACTTTATTCATGGTCAGAATAAACTCGGACTCGTCACTGAGGGTTGGAAACAAACACATTGCAGGTGGTGTGTTAATGAAACAATATTCTTGGCAATACTTGTGTGAACTGCCAGTATCTCGCAATTAACAAATCGGATAACAAACAAGCGAGAGAACGGTAACGTTATTACAGTGTAATCGCACGTATTTCCATTAAAACACACGCAAACTCTGACATTCATCCTGGAAAACACGTTGTCATTGAAATATGATGCTTATTATACCACACTATCGATCTACACTAGACAGTATTCTTGTTTTTTGGAGAATCTTTCAAAACATGGAAAAACCCAACTTCTTCGTCTAACTTGTGACAGTGACATTTCTCAGTGCTACTAGTGACATAACTGTGCTTTGTGGACGTAAGGTGCCAAAATGTATTTATACTTTTACAACATGTTGCTTAGAAACAAATAAAACACTGTTTGGATGCGTATTTAAGTCCTCCCGTTGTAATCCTGATCTGAGCTAGTCGCCCCCTGGTGGTTCCAACATGCACGGTTATTTTACAAGTTGGAGTTGCGGGGAATCGACTGAATCGAAAGTGACAAACATCTGATCGCATTTTAATAGACTCAATTGTTAACACTAGCCTGTCTCACCCTTCCATATTTATGGACTGTTATACAATGCATTTTTGTAATTTATCGTGTAAGGTATCAACCAATTGAAGGCTTGATAGTCAAGTTCAAAAAAAGAAAACGACCAAATGTCGCATCGCCGAAACAATAAAAGATTGCGTTATTGTAGGAGTGTGCGCCTTTGTATCCCCCTTTGTTTGAAGTCTTCACTTAGTCACCACCCCAAATATTTGTGCGTGCCATTTACCCCTATGCAATCAATTATTACAGGATGGTGAACGAATAGGAGAAGGATCAGGATGTAGTTTGTATAATGTGAATGAATGTCTTAATATTTTGAAATGACAAGGGAATTAGCCTATGGCCAGATTTGAAAGAAATTATTTAGCTATTAGTTTGTCATGATGCGTGCTTTATGTTCTGTCAGGGGCCCTTAGCATAGTAGGCATGTAGGAGGTAGGCAGTTGTGTTAATCATGCTCTTGTCTTGTATCTTTTACAAGATGACCGACACACCTCCTAGTGATGGCCCAACTCCAGGGGCAGATTTCGATATGATGTCAGCACTTGATTGGAAGGATGGCATTGCCACTCTGCCAGGCAGTGACATCAGGGTAAACCCTTTGGCTTCAGCACCTGGTCAGCTCTATTTGTGTGTGAGTTCTGATGGTGATGGTGAGTGACTGCTGCCTGGCTTCTCTCTCACTCCTGCAGTTTCGCATGACAGAGTTTGACACTCTGGAGATTGTGACGGAGACAGACACAAAAGAGCAAGAGGAGGAGACGAACCAATCAGTGACAACATCCACCAGTCAAGCCCCGTCGGATGCCCAAAAGTCATTGGCACCATCTCAGTCAGGACGCCAGGGACGCTCTGAAGGTCAGGAACACTGGTACACACTCACATGTATCATTTGCATCCACACAGACACACACACACACACACACACATTGATATACACACATGTAATAGAAGAACTGAATGTGTCTGCATTTCCCACATGTATCCACCTACGCAGCTGCTGCCTCTGAGGAGGACCCCAGTGCTGAGCAGGGCAGCTGCAGGTCATGTGGTGTGACTGGAGCTCTCAACACCTTCCTGCAGGGCAAGTTCTGCAGTGTTACGTGTGTGCAGCCCACCAGTGGCAGGTACACAGACGCTTAGCTGACACATACACATGGGATACAGAACAGTAGGGAATTTTTAGGCCCCTGTGGACAAATGCTGTAATGTGAGGATGCTTTCAAAATGATTACATCTCTTACCAAATGAGAACGGACTAGGTGCAGTAAGCAAAAAAGTTGAAACAACATTTGGTGTGTTCTCCTTTTGTCTTCAAAACAGCAGCAGTTTGCTCACTGATATACTTGTACAGTTGCCTTGATTAGTTTTAGTTTATCCCAAGTTGGATAGATTTCTGCTAGTTCTTGCTGATTGATTTGAATTTTCCAATCTGAACTGTGATCTGTTACTTTCTCTCTTCAATGGCATACATTGTTCACTGGAAGAATATACAACATATGATGTATTTCTCCTTACATAAATACCAGTTGGGATAGAAAATACCCATTGAAGATAATCAGTAACTTGTACTGTATATGCACCAGTTATCAAGAAATTGTGTGTGTGTGTGTGTGTGTGTGTGTGTGTGTGTGTGTGTGTGTGTGTGTGTGTGTGTGTGTGTAGGTCCACTCCAGGCGAGGTGGGTGAGATCCTGGGGAAGAGAGTGAGGAGGAAAAGGAAGATGTTCATGGAATCAGATGATGAGGAGGATGAGAACCAAGAGGAGGAAGAGGTACTTGAAACACACATCTGTCCATCTTACCAGAAGGTTGTGAATGCTGTTTGAGGTAAGCCAACTTAAACCTTTTCATAAAGTAACTGTGTTTCTCTGTCTTTGTTGATCCACCCGTTGCACTTTTAGGAGAAGCTGAAAGCCTGTAAAGGAAGGAGAGCAGCTAAACTGGCTAGACTGGGTAAACAGCATAGGCACACAAACAGCATAGGCATACACTTACACATAATCCACTCAAGGAGAAAGTGATTTCGCTCAGACTGAGTGAAAGCTGTTTATTTTGCCTTAGTGATGAGGTGTGTTTTTTTTGTTGTTGCCATAGTAACGGCAGCCCCTGCAAAGAAGCGGACCTGGAGCTGGCAGGCCTACCTAGAGGAGGAGAGGGCCATTGCTGCACCACTCAAGCTCTTCAAAGAGGTACTGTAGCGCCTAGTCTCTGACAGTAGATGGCGTTTTAACTACACATTCCCTTGACCAGGAAATATCCAGATGGCTCCATGATGAACTTGTTTGTGTGTTTTCTGTGTACAGCACCAGTCGTTCCCTCAGAGCAGGAACAGTTTCAAGGTGGGCATGAAGCTGGAGGGACTTGACCCTGTGCACCCTTCCCTGTTCTGTGTGCTGACCGTTGCTGAGGTAACCAACCATAGCTCATTCAGCAATTCTGTGGGAGGTTGCATGTAGCTGTTGTGTTTCAGACTTGGATGCAGAACGTCTGCGTGTAATAACAGACTCTTAAGTGTCCGCCTCTTTCTTTCTGCAATGCTCTCTCCTCAGGTGCAGGGCTACAGGATGCGGTTACATTTCGATGGCTACCCAGAGTGCTATGACTTCTGGGTGAACGCTGACTCCTGGGACGTAAAGCCTCCGGGCTGGTGTGAGAAATCAAGCCTGAAACTTTTACTCCCAAAAGGTGTGCGTACACGTCAACACATGTACATCCAGACTCCCACCAAAACGCACACCACATACTCATGATGTTGAATTATGAACGCATCATGGTGAGCTTTGCTACGTGAGGTGCTATGTGTTGCCTTTGTTTACCTTAGGCTGCCGAGAGGGGGAGTTTAACTGGAGCACATATGTGAAGAATTGCAGAGGCCAACTGGCTCCAAAACACCTGTTCAAGAGTCTCAATACGGTGAGGAATACACTGGACTTTTCCGAAAGTCACGATGTAGGAAGTCACAAGGTCTTCAGACACAAAGACAAACTGCCCTTATTTTGAAATTGTATGGTTAACAGCGGTCAACTGATGGGTAATGTTTGATATAAATAATACAACACACAAACACAGATAATCCCACTCCTTGACTGAGGTGTGTGTTTCTGTGGTGTTGATCAGTCAGTGACACCCTCGGGATTCCGTGCGGGAATGAAGCTGGAGGCAGTGGACAGGAAGAACCCCACCCTCATCTGTGTAGCAACCATCAACGCTGTCGTCGACAACCGGCTCCTCATTCACTTTGACAACTGGGAGGACACCTATGATTACTGGGTGTGTGTGTGTGTGTGTGTGTATGTGTTGGTGTGCGTGCTTACATATGTTTACCCACACATGTGGAAGTGTGGTGAGAGTTTTTTTCCCTTGCTGTGTGAGAACAAGCCATGTGGCCATGTATTAATCTGATTCTTTTTTACCAGCTCAAAACATAGCCAAACTTAGAAGTCTTATGTTATAACATAATTTAGAGAAACTCATTCATGCATTTATCTCCAGCAGGGTTGGTTACTGCAATGGGCTTTTCACAGGCCCTCCTAATAAGACCATCAAACAGCTTCAGGTGATACAAATGCAGCAGCTAGAGTTTTTATGAACAAGAAAAAAAAAAGAACTGGCTACATTACTCCAATACTTAAGTCCCTGTACTGGCTTCCAGTGAGTCACAGAATTTACTTTTAAAGTACTACTGATTGTTTGTAAATCACTAAATGAGATAGGACCTAACTACCTATCAGACATGCTTCAGCATTACACCCCCTACAGACATCTCAGGTCACAGGAGAAATATGCGTTGGTAAACCCACTATGCGGTTCAGCTTAAAAAAATACTCCCAACTACAGCAAGTTTCAAATCTAAACCAAACTGTTCTCAGATGCATTCTACTAACTGATTAAGTGCACTTCCTGTTCATTGAATGCAGTCTGTGCTTTGTTTTTGTCTTTTGATTACTCAATTGTTATGTACTTTACCTTTTGAAATATTTTAAGCTGTTGCCTTTTTTAGGCTTTTATTTACTATTACCTACTATTATCTGCTTTTTTAAATGTAAAGCACTTTGAATAGCCCCTGTGTATGAATTGCGCTATATAAATAAACTTGTTTTGCCTTGACTGATGAATTAGTACATTGCTAATGTGAGTGTGCCACGTGTGTTTGTGGTTAGGTGTGATGCCAGTAGTCCGTACATCCATCCTGTTGGGTTTTGTGAGGATGCAGAGCTGACTTTGACCACGCCTGCAGGTGAGATGCACACTTCCCCTTTTGCCATCGTTCAAACACATGATGGCTCCACCATGTTGCCATCGAATTATTCAGTCACACAAATTCATCTGAATTGAACTGTTCTCATTATGTGTGTTTGTGCTCGTGCGCACATGTTTGTTGCAGAATATAAGCATCCACGGTCCTTCTCATGGGAGCGATACCTGGAGGAGACAGGAACACAGGCAGCTCCTGCAAGGGCTTTTAAACAGGTAAACACACACACACACACACACACACACACACACTGATACACACTCGCTAGTACACACACATGCAGGCACGAGGGGTCAGCTTCTGGTTTCTGCTTACTAAGGCCATGGGGTTTTAACAGGTGAACACATCCACACACACATCCACATTCTCACACACATATAAACACACACGCACAGCACACATCAGCGGTCAGAGAAGATGGGTGCAGCTAAAGTGCTCCTGTGATGGCTGTGCTTACAGAGGCCGCCCCATGGCTTTCAGGCCGGCATGAAGTTGGAGGCGGTGGACCGCAGGAACTCCATGCTCATCCGCGTGGCCACCATCTCCGACACGGAAGAGCACCGGGTCAAGGTCAGGGGGAAACTGGGGAGGCTGTGTTGCCCCTGTGGACTGGAGTGTGTTGAGATGTCATTTTTGCCCTGTGATTGTGCCTGTTGTAGCACTTTGACATTATTAAGCTTTATATCGGCTTTTTAGTCAGGCTTAAATCATTAATGAAATGTGTGTTTCTTGATTAGTTTATGTGTTGTTGACCACTGAGTAGTCGTGTGTGTGAGTCCAAATATACTTTGACAGCTACAGTACGCAGCATGGTTGTTCAAATGTGACTGATGTGTTTGTAGGTACACTTTGATGGTTGGGGTGATGAGTACGATTACTGGTTGGATGCCGACAGTTCAGACCTACACCCAGTAGGATGGTGTCAGAAGACAGGACATCCTCTGCAACATTCCCAGAGTCCAAAAAAACAATACCCTTTTACCATATGGTAATAATAAATAAACCACACACACACACACACACACACACACAACCTTTACACACACCACACACACAGCTTGGATGCCGTGCACCTTCTGTTATATCCTTGGTAAACATCCACTCTCAATAACCTGTATCCACCACCTACAACTGAATGTACAAACAGCACAAGGCCTGCTGAACTCAAGATCGTGGGTGTCTATGGGTCAAATTGATCAATGGGTCAATGGGATCATGGGTGTTCACACAAATACTAATGCAAATGGGATACAGCGATTTTCTAAGCATACATACTATGTTCTCATTCAGACGGTAAATAGGAGTAGCCTCCGGATTGAGTATTCAGACAACAAAAGCCTCAAACACAGGTATAATACATAGAAAATGTAATGAGGTGAAATTAAAATAGTGTTAGGATAGATTAGGTAACACTGTGGCTAACCTACTTTCCTTAATAGGCAACTAGGTTTGCGCAGCAGATGCACTGCCCACCCAAAGAAGCAGTAGCATTTGATCAGTTGTAAAGTGTATATAAGTGTGAGGCTGGAGGAGGCAGTTCAAGCCAGTGGGGTCTGTTCCAGTTTTAACGGTTGGAATCTAATGCTGGCTGCTACTTCGAACCAATTAAGAGAAATGACTAATAGTCAATGGCTGGGCATTAAGATCGCACATTCACCAACACTGTTTTTTACTATCTCAAGGAATCAGTCTTAACTTACATACTCCCTCCTCTCAGCAAAAAGGACCTTTGATGAGAAAAAATATATGAAAGGTTGTATCAGCGATGGCGGGGTATCGTCACTTCTGTTCACTCCCTCCCCTTCCCCCCCGTGCAATTGAAACTCTCCTAAACGCGCATCTCGTCGGTTATTGGTTGGAACACTTTATTTTGCCTTTGAGTGGTTGCCAACACTTGTTGGTAGCAATTGTTTTTGTGTACAGACCTCTGAGCCTAGGCTGCCTACAGAGACGTTTTTTTGACAGCCTGCTTATGGGGCAGGCAGCTAGCGGATCGTTAGGAAAGATTACATGAATGTGATCATTTATGTTTGGACCTTTTTTGGGCCTGAAATGGGCTGATACAACCTTTTAATGAAATCATTTGTGGGTAAAAAACTACAAATATCAGTGGAGCAAAGATGGAGTGACAGTGGTGTTTGCATCGTAGGTGGGTCAGAATCTCCAGTTCTTCCAGGCCAGGGGTGCCCCACTGTGGGATGCAATGGCGTTGGACACATCCGTGGCCCTCGATACGGCACACACTACACGTGAGTGATCATGACACTATGCAAACCTACACGTGTGTTGGTCAAAGTAGGATATTTGAAAAAGTAAGGTCTGCTGTTTATTTTGTCCTCATTCCCCTGTTTTTAAGGTCTTTATTTTCTTTTTACCATCTTGTGTTTTAAATGTCCTTTTCTATCTTTCCATCTGTGTTGGTCAGGGCGGTGAGTTGTCCATACTCGGACGTGAACATGAACAGAGACGCCCTGCTGCCTGACCGGTTGAGTGGAGAGCGACCCGTGGCCATCTCCGGCCCTCAGAAGCTGCGCCGCGCCGACCCCCACCCGCACGCTCAGCCCCACACCCCCACACAGCCCAACACCCCCACGCTCCCACCCAGCACACCTGAGGCCACCAACAGCAACCACAATCACTCCTCGCCGTCCAGGTGTGTGGGAGTGGGTGGGTGGATCTGGATCTATGATTTCATGAGGAGTGTGCCTCTGACATAGGATATGTTGCTTCACAGGTCTTTGACTGCTATAAAGTGTGCAAAACTACAGCTGGTGAAACAGGAAGGGGATGGCAAAGGTATGAACAGGCTATGTGTGTGTGTGTGTGTGTGCGTGTGTGTGCGCGCGCCTTCTATAATGGCTGTGATACACACCCCTAATTCAAATAGTATATTTTGATATCTTTAGAAAGCTCTTGGAAGTGGTGTAATAGCATCTCATTTCATCATAGAGTGGATTTACATGTTAATGTGTACAGGATTACATGATTGTGTGCGTGTGTGCGTGTAGAATCTCTGCAGCAGTTCCTGCATGACTCTGTGTTTTGTGCCTGGGAGCCTCCACGGCTGCACCTGAGCTGGGAGAAGCATGGCAAACTGCTACCTGAAGTGCTGGGGCTCACTGCCAAACGTGTATCATCATGGAGTACTGAGGAGGTATACTCTCACACCCATCTTACACACACACACACACACACACACACACACACACACACACACACACAAAGTGGGCAGCCGTGGCCCACTTTGGGCAGTCGTGGCCCACTGGTTAGCACTCTGGACTTGTAACCGAAGTGTTGCCGGTTCGAGTCCCGACCAGTGGGCTGCGGCTGAAGTGCCCTTGAGCAAGGCACCTAACCCCTCACTGCTCCCCGAGAGCCGCCGTTGTAGCAGGCAGCTCACTGCGCCGGGATTAGTGTGTGCTTCACCTCACTGTGTGTACACTGTGTGCTGTTTGTGTTTCACTAATTCACCGATTGGGTTAAATGCAGAGACCAAATTTCCCTCACGGGATCAAAAAAGTATATATACTTATACATACTATACATACAAACAAACCAGGCTCATAAAGCCTCATGAGTAACTGAGAGCCAGTGAAATATCAGCACCAACACATGTATGCGTTGTGTTCATAGGTAGCTGGTTTTGTCAGAGGATTGCCGGGGTGTCGGGAGCATGCTGTTACGTTCAGGAATGAGGTAAATGATAGACTGTGTGTGCGTGTGCGTGTGCGTGTGTGTGTGGCTCAAGGGAGGTGTTCATATTTCTGTGTGTTTTTTTCCATAGCAAATTGATGGAGAGGCCTTTCTGCTTCTCACGCAATCAGACATCGTTAAGATCCTGAGCATCAAGCTTGGCCCCGCTCTTAAGATTTATAACTCTATTCTGATGCTGAAGAGTGCTGATGAGGAGTAGCCCCCTGCTCCCAACACCAACCCCACGCCCTGTCCCGTACCTGCCATGCACCCAGCACATGCACCTGGACCGGTCTGCACCAATCACAGAGCAGGAGTTACACAAAGGTCTTCCTGTAGAGAATGTTTTTGAGGCAAAAGCCATTTCAGTCCAAATGGTATTATTCTCTAATTTAATTATAATTGTAAGACGTTGTTTTAATTAGTGTATGAGGCCAGAACAAACAGCACAGAGCTTTTACTTGAACTGTAATGTTAATATTCGACATGTGCTCTGTGTGTGTGTGTGTGTGTGTGTGTGTGTGTGTGTGTGTGGTGTATGTGTGGGCATGTGTGTGCATGGAGATTGAACGGAGGAAATGTTTTGTTGGTTTAAACATGAGATTACATTTGTAAAACAAACACCTGTATAGTGTACAGATTGACTGATTGGCTGTATAGTGTACAGAATGATTCAGATTGGTTCTTAATTGTACAGCATGAATCTGATTGGCTTTTTAGTGTACAGAATTGTGAATGGGCCATTTTAGTGTATAGAATGAATGTGACTGGCACCTTGCTATGGGAATGGAAAAGTTGTTTGTTTGCTAAGGGAAAGGAAGTTGAAGTGGATGTTTGTGCTGGGGGTAGTGGACTCCAGAAATAAATGGTGTGACCATTCACATTTGGTATATTTCATTTGCACAAACGCTCAACAGTATGAAAGTTTTATTTAAAAAAAAAATCTGAAATGGGTTTTTGTCATAATGTTCTGCACCTTGATGAGAGCCATGCTGGCCTTTGGTGACCAAATGATTAAAGTTGTCCTTGAAAAAAAAAGAAAGACACTTTAATTGATGTAGAAAAGGGACCATTAGGTCAGTTCAACATACTAATCAGGCAAAAGAAACACTGCAACATTCTAAGCTTCGAGTGTACTCATTATGCACAAACATCTCGATGGTCATCTACTCAAAAGCTTAAATATACAAAGCCATTAGATCCCCTTGTATGAATCTTACAAATGCTTTGTCACTAATCCATATGGACATATACAGCACCCAAATACGATGGAGGAACTTGTGGAACTTCATTGGGTTCTTGTGCAAGTATTTTGAATGACTGTTTTCCAGACCTGAAAAATTATAAACATTTAGGGTCCAAGGCTAGAAATTGTGCTCAGTAAAAAAAGCTGTCAAAAGTATGCATAAATACAATTCCAGCAAATAACCAATAAAGGATAAAAAGATTGGGAGCCAAGTGCCATTTTCCGTGCGATTAAAGGAGAGAAAGGAAGGAGGGTTTGTTGTCAATTTCATTTGAAATTAACACAATGTATCTCAATATATCACAATGTAAAATCGTCAAACTCATTTGGATGCCACTCTGACTTACAATATGGAGAATGGAGTGTGTGATAAGGCCGCCTGTTTGCAATATCTAACATTGCTGTTGCAGGTAGGAGCATGAACCTTTTTGTCGGTTTTAGACAAATTGGGTACCCCATAGTGCTAAATGGGTACAGTATGTTCAAATGGGGTACCCCATAATGCTAAATGGGTACAGCATGTTCAAATGGGGTACCCCATAATGCTAAATGGGTACAGCATGTTCAAATGGGGTACCCCATAATGCTAAATGGGTACAGCATGTTCAAATTGGGTACCCCATAATGGGGTACCCCATAATGCTAAATGGGTACAGCATGTTCAAATGGGGTACCCCATAATGCTAAATGGGTACAGCATGTTCAAATGGGGTACCCCATAATGCCCATGTTCAAATGTTGAAATGGGTACAGCATGTTCAAATTGGGTGCTAAAAAGCATGAAAATTGGGTACCCCATAATCAGTATGTTATGAAAAGGTTCATATGTTACAACCTCAAATCAGAAAAAGTTGGGACGTTGTGTAAAATAATGCAAATAAAAACAGAGTGGGATAATATTCGTAAACCCATATTTAGCAGCAAAAAGGACATAGTCCAAATGTTCATTTTCAACATTTGATCATTTGTCTATTTCATGGAAAAAATGTTAATTTGATGCCAGCAACATGTTTCAAACAAAGATGGGAATGTTTACCACTGTGCTGCTTCGCCTCTTCATTTAACAAAATTCTGTAGCCTAAATATTTAGGAACTGGAAATGGCTAGAGTTTTGAGAATGAAATCTCCCCTTACTCCCCAATATAGGATTTCAGTTGCTCAATATTATGGGGTATTCTTAGTCGTGTTTTTCATTCCATGATGCACCTAATTGCTTTTGCATTTAAGCACCTGGACTCTTCCATATGGAGAAATACTGTTTAAATATGTGCAGAATTCATTTTGCCATTCATTTTGTTTTCCTGAAATATTCAAGGTCTTCCCTGGAAAAGACATTGCCTGAATGTCAGTATATGTTGCTCAAAACCTGTATACATCATTCAGAATGGATTGTGCTTTGCCAAATGTGCAAGATGCCTACAGCCACACCGTCATAGATGATGGGTTTCGAACTGAGCACTAAAACAAGTTGAATAGGTTGGATACTTGGATAGGCCCTCTCCTCTTTAGCCCAGATGAGTCCATGATTTCCAAAAAAGAATGGCAAATTTTGATTTGTCTAACCACAGAACCTTTTTGCCTCAGTCCATTTTAAACAAACTCAGGCCCAGATAAAACAGTGGTATTTTCTGTATCATTCTTTGGTATTTTCTGTTTCTGTCTCAATACAATTTTGGCTGCAGTTTTTGAATTAAGTATCAAACTGTGCACATAGACAGTTTTTCACAGACAGATTTTTTCCTGATCTCATACAATGACAGGTCTGGAAACAGGTCTGGTTTTGATGCAGTGCCATCTGAGGTCCAAAAGATCATGGCCATCCCATTTGTTTTTCAGCTCTTTCCCTTGTTTGCAAAGATTTCTATGGATCTCTGAATGTTTTAATAATAGTATGTCCTGTGGATGATAAACTACCCAAATACTTCACAATTTCATGTTAAGAAGCATTAAAATTACTTTGTTTCATCATTTGTGCACACATGTTTACACAGAGTGAGGAATACCCACATCTTTACTTCTAAGATACCCTGCCTCTCTGGGATGCTCTTTTTCATGCCCAATCATGTTGCCAGTTACCTAATTAGTTGTGAAACATTCCTCCTTTTGTTTTCTTTATCATTTCACAACTTTTCCAGCATTTTGTTACCCCTGTCCCAACTGTTTCTAAAACATGTTGCTGGTATCTTCAGAACTAACATATATTTTCCATGAAATAGTCAAATTTATCATCTTCAACATTTGATATGTTGTCTGTGTCCTTTTTGCAACTAAATATGAGTTTACGAGATTTGCAGATTATTACATTCTGTTTTTGGGGTTGTATTTTAAGTGCTTTAGAGGCGTGTCCTCAGCTTCTTTTTAGTTGTTAGTGAAGCTGCAGAGTGCGTGGAGCTGGACATTCCTCCAGTAGCTGATTGTTGGCAGGGCTCAGTGGACAAGACGTGCTGGAGCCCTGGGTGAGGGAGCTCAGATAGAAGAGAGTTAGCCTGTTACTGTTGAGGCGCCAGTTTTGACCTTAATGTGGCCAGTCACAGGAAGCCAGTAAAGTGAAATGTAGGCAGATAGTTTCACACGTGGTGGTGTGCTAAGACTTAAAATGCATCATTACCTTATTTGCTGTCCCACAAAAGTACATGACCTCATTGAATGTCTTTTTAATCATGTATGCTGTCAAACTTCACTTTTACCAAATGAAACACATTTTGGACTTCAGACTGAGAACAGTGGCTGGTAGGAGTATTTATTATTTTCTCTGATGTTAAGACGTAATGCAACATGTAATACAATTGTATTGTCAGGATTTTAACTGGATTTGATTCAACGTCATTTCACTTAAACTGGATTTACTGACGTAGGTTCAGTAACCTACATCCTTAACAAAATAGGAAATTGGAGGGGGAGGGCTGGAGTCACATTATGCATCCCATCTAACAGTTTGTTGACTTCTGTTTGCACAAACAATTGAACCACCAATCACAGCATTCTGTACCATTTTTAGCGATGCCCACTATGCGTTTGGGCAATAGACAAATATACAAACGACAACATTTTGCAAGAAATACACACTGACTGGATGAAAAAGAGTTAATCTCTAGAGACGCCGAGAATAAACCATCTGTCCAGCGTGGGACTAAGCAGGACTTCCCATGACCCTGCAACCCAACACACACGCGCACTCCCTCCTCCCCACACACACTTATGCACACACACACACACACACACACACACAGAGAGAGAGAGAGAACAGATCAGATAGTACCATCTGAGACCCAGCTGATACAACCATCGGGTAGCCTTGTCCTCGTCTTCATGGGCACTTTCAGGCGAGCGTTGTTGGATATTATTTATTCCCTGCTTGAATTCTGACTGGAGCGTATGCAGATCATTCCTTCCCACACGATTCAGCAAGGAAATACTAAGCATGCGCATGACACGAAACAAACTGTTGTAGAACTGCAGAACTACCCTGAGGTAAGAAATGCATTCCTCTTTCTCTCACTTTCTCTTGTGCGCTCTCTCTATCTATCCATCTCTCTCACTCTCTCTTGTGCGCTCTATCCATCTCTCTCTCACTCTCTTGTGCGCTCTCTATCTATCTATCCATCTCTCTCTCACTCTCTCTTGTGTGCTCTCTATCTATCCATCTCTCTCACTCTTTCTTGTGCGCTCTCTCTATCTATCCATCTCTCTCTCACACACACAAACACAAATAAAAGAAAAGTGGCAAATGAGAACAACTGATACTTGGTGATGAGAGGCAGAGAGCCTGGACAAGGATTATCTCCCAGAGTGACATGGATAGTATGCATTCTCTCTCTCTCTCTCTCTCTCTCTCTCTCTCTCTCTCTCTCTCTCTCTCTCTATCAACTGTGACTTTATCCATATGCATTTGTGCACTATCCTTCTGATGTGATTTAACATTGTAGTTTGGGTTATTTAGTTGAAAAATGTTACATGCTTGCAGTAATCTACACTGAACTGGTTTTGTCAGTGGTTGTTGTCAAGGGAGAAAATACTGTTTCTTTATAAACGGCAATCTGTGCAATGTAATGTACAATACACCAGAGTGGAAGGAGATGGATGTTATTGTGGAGTGTTGTGGAGAATCATGTACTGCAGCATAGTGAAAGTAACAGATGTGCATGGACAGCAATACACTGACACAAAATAAGAATGTGTAAACACCAGGCTTTGGCAGAATATGATGGCAGCAGAAGTTGTAGGCCTCAAGTATTTTCCCTCATTTGTTTTGCTTTGAGTTTCTCATATGACAATAAAGTGCACTCTTTTGTAAATGTATTTGGTTCATTGGAAGTAGTTTATTGGAACTGACTATTGAGTAGGCCTAATTCTGAAAAATGTTGTTGCTTGCTAATGGCAGCTGTTTTGTTGTTCAAACAAATGTTTTATGTTTGGGTTAAGTTGGTGTGGTAAATGACTGATAAAATTACAATATATAGTATCCTGTACATTATGTGTGTATGACAAGCATTTGCACTGCATATCACACTTTCCTCTTTCTCTCTCCTTCTCCCTGTAGAATGTGTGACCCCACCATCTCTCCATCCCAGATGCCTGAGGTCCCGCGCCTTCCCGATCCCTCCAATGAGGAGACAGAGAAAGAGGAAGAGAAACCAGAGGAAGAGAAACCAGAAGAGGAGAAACCAGAGGCGGGGCTACACTTCCGCTCAGCCCCTGGAGCAGGCCTCGTATTGGCTGGAATACTGGTGCTGGTGGGAGTGGGTGTGGCCACTGCTGGGTACTGGCCTCCCCGCACCCCGCGCCAATCACCACTCAGGCCCCGGGAACGGCTCAAGCTGATTGGACCGATCATCTTGGCCGTGGGGCTCTTCATTTTGATCTGCGCCAGCACTCTCTTGTATGAGAACCGTGACCGCCAGCGGCAGGACCACGGCGGGAAAAAGAAGCGGAAGAAAAGACGCGGCGGCAAGAGGAAGCCTCCCAGCGACGGCGCCGAGGCCCAGAGGGAGCAGGTGTCAGTCGGCCTCCCCCCAGACGTGGCCACGCACACCCTTACTGACTCCGAACTAAATATCCACTGCGTGACGGAGACGTCTGTGGCACAGATGAATGGGAGACAGGACTCTCCGGACCCCTCACCTGGGCCCTCCCACTTGAACTTAACGTGTGAGAGGCCCCTCCCACCTCTGACCCCACCAATCATAAAGCTGAATAACCGCATCATTGACCCTTATGCCCTAGAGCCCCCACCCCTTCCTCAGCGCACCTATAAACTCAAGAAAGGAGGGGCTGAGTCTGGTGCTGAGGACCAATAAGAGCAGCTGTGTGTATGTGTCTGTGTGTTTTAAGTGTGTGTGTATGTTTATGTAGTTTGTAAAGTAAAATAAATTGAATTTTAAATAAGAACTGTCATTGGTATCTAATTTGTAATCAACTGTTTTTTGTTAATCTTTTGATAGGAACATCTCTATCTCTGATTGTTTAAACTTTAGAATATAAAAGGGGTAAAGATCGCTTCTCTGTCACTCAAACAACAAGACCAATACCACAATGTTACCAATCCCTGCCACTAATTCTCACATTCCCTGAAAATAACTTCTCTTTGATGATCCAGAGGTCTTGGCCTATCTTCAGAGGGCTTTGATTAAATCATTTCAAAAGAATCTTAAATGTGTTCAAACATCTCTAAAAATGTTTAAAAAATATATTTTTTGTTGAAACCATATTTATTATGTCTATGTCATGAGCATCAGTGATTTTGAACATGAGCATGTGTGTTTGTGTGAGTTTGGTATGTATTAGTATTGAACACTAATCCTGATCCGGCTTAGCCTCCAGTGTAGAATCCTGGTAAGCAACACAGCAGCCAAGCAATCAGAACAGTTGCCAAGGAACCCCACAGGCCTTTGCACAGGCCTTTACAGTTAGAACAGCTTAGCAACCAGTGCAACCACCCACGACACACATACACACACATACAGACACACCACACACACACACACACTGATCAAATACAACACCAATGCTATACACAATACACAAGAAAGCTGTCATTTCAATTTACTCCAACACACCTCATTTATTTGTAAATTTCAATTGACAATGAGCAAAAATAAACCCACACATTCCAATCAATTATTTGTGATCCATTGAGTGCTATGAATTCTACTGACTTGACATAATCATATTGCATTTTTATCTAGAATATCTAGAATTACCAGGGTGAACAAAGGTCAAATTGTAAATGGAAGTCATCAGACAAACAATAAAAAAAACTATGAAAATAATTTCAATAACAGGATAATACTAAAACTATGAAGTATTAATGGTCGATTCCTCGGCTAGAATCAAGTCTCTGACTGATGAAGGATCCCTTGCATGACATCGGATCAGTTGATTAGAAGTTTCCGGAGCATTGGAGTTTCCTTACATGATAGACACACTTTCTCTCGACCACTGAAAACAGACAGGACGGTAAACATAATTTAGTGTGTGTGTTTGTGTGTTTTGTGTGTGAGAGTATGATGTGAGTGTGCGTGTGTGTGTGAGAGTGTGATGTGTGTGTGTGTGTGTGTGTGTGTGTGTGTTGTGTGTGTTAGAGTATGGTGTGAGTGCGTAACTCACCTCCTCCATGCTAATGAGTTGTGTGTGGGTGTCCAGGTGACAGATTGACAAGTGCTTGTCCCATTCGCTGAGGTGATACTCCGGCTCCGCCTCTAGGAAAATTCGCTTCAGTTCATTGATGCTGGCACGGCGACGCAACACCACCTCCTGAGTCACATCAAAGTCCTACACAGACAGACACACACACACACACACAAAACAATGTATTGCAGAACACTACGCCTCATACTGAATGTTACTAAATCTAGCCACACCAGAGAGAGATTTGTTGTGGTTATTTTCCCTTATTAATTAAATTGGTCTGAGGTTGGGCCTACAGTTTACAGATCGTGTCCATACTTCTCCAACAGGATATTGATTGTGAAGCCATACCTCTAACATGAGAATACTGTGTCTGATGTAGATGTTCTCTCCCACGATCCTCTGTGTCTTCCTCTGTGGAATAACAGAAAATCAGCCGTTAGCAGTGCTGCATTTCTTTGCTACATGACAACAGGTTCTGGCCCATCTGCAGTTAGTCTGTGTGTGTGTGTATGTGTTTGCTTTGAGCAGGCAGCGTGTGGCTTTAGTGACTGCACATGGGGTCGTTACTAGTCATGGGTGTTAAGAGGCCATACTGTATATGATGCTGTGATACTGGAGCGGAAACCCAACCACAGTAATGAGACACGCGCACAGGGTGCATTTTGGGTAAACTGTGAATGTGTGGCATGAGCATGTGGCTGCACGTGTGTGTGAGGGAGTAGACGGCATGGTCTTTACCCTGATAAGGGTCAGCTCCTCATCCTCCTGTTAAGAGCACAGTGAGAAACAGAGCACAGGACAGGACAGAAAGGTCAGAGCTACAGTTCATGGGCATATCAACCCTTTACATCACATCACTCTTGGTGTGTTTGTGAAGGATGAGAGATACGGTACCTTTGTTTTCTCCTCCACGCATGACTTGAGTCTCTTTGCCTCTTCACCTCGGGGTGTATTTGATGATGGGGCGGGGGTGTGTGGTGGGAGTGGAGGTCAGGGGTTGGTCTATGGGAACAGGCCCTTTGCAGGGGTGGGGGGATGACAGGAGCAACTGTAGAGAGAGAGAGAGAGAGAGAGAGAGAGAGAGAGAAATAAGCAGAGGGTTGAATATTGGGGTAACTACAGAATATAGGTACAAAACAGGTAGGTGTGTGTGTATGTGTTTGCTTTGAGCAGGCAGCGTGTGGCTTTAGTGACTGCACATGGGGTCGTTACTAGTCATGGGTGTTAAGAGGCCATACTGTATATGATGCTGTGATACTGGAGCGGAAACCCAACCACAGTAATGAGACACGCGCACAGGGTGCATTTTGGGTAAACTGTGAATGTGTGGCATGAGCATGTGGCTGCACGTGTGTGTGAGGGAGTAGACGGCATGGTCTTTACCCTGATAAGGGTCAGCTCCTCATCCTCCTGTTAAGAGCACAGTGAGAAACAGAGCACAGGACAGGACAGAAAGGTCAGAGCTACAGTTCATGGGCATATCAACCCTTTACATCACATCACTCTTGGTGTGTTTGTGAAGGATGAGAGATACGGTACCTTTGTTTTCTCCTCCACGATGACTTGAGTCTCTTGCCTCTTCACCTCGGGGGTGTATTTGATGATGGGGGCGGGGTGTGTGGTGGGAGTGGAGGTCAGGGGTTGGTCTATGGGAACAGGCCTCTTTGCAGGGGTGGGGGGGATGACAGGAGCAACTGCAGAGAGAGAGAGAGAGAGAGAGAGAGAGAGAGAGAGAGAGAGAAATAAGCAGAGGGTTGAATATTGGGGTAACTACAGAATATAGGTACAAAACAGGTAGGTGTGTGTGTGTGGGCCTGCATATGTGACATGCAGAGAAAGTGAAAAGGAGTGTGTATACCTCTAGGGGGAGCTGGATATTCCACAGAAACCTTATCCAGAAGTATGTACCAGTCATCGTCAATGTGGCGAACAGCTGGTGGTGCTCTCTCCTGTACTGTTCTCACTCGCGTCACCTCTGTGATTGTAACTCTCTTTCGCATGTCTTCCTCTTTCACCCTCTCTCTCTCCCTCACTCCTCCTCTCTCAATCCTCTCCCTCTCCACAGCTCTGTGCTCGGCAGGCTTGGAGACCACTGCAGCTCTTGTGTCTGTAGATTGAAAAAGTCAAATATCAACGCAGTACTTTTGGGTTTTAAAATGATCAAAAACATAGCTGGGGAGCACATAACTTATTATTTACTGAATGACATGTGTGTGTGTGTGTGTGTGTGTGTGTGTGTGTGTGTGTGTGTGCGTGCCTGTGCATTTGACCTTATTAGGATATGTGCTTAATGTTTTCGTTCATGATGTTTCTATGGGCACACCTGCATGCAGAATAGTTTTGTCCCAAAGTTTGAACCAGTCATCTTCAATTTCCCGAACACCCACAAATATTTTCTGTGGGACCCTCTGTATCTCCTGCTCTCCAAGTCTTTCTTTCTCCTTCTCTGGTCTCGGCCTCTCCACCATTTTTGTCTTAGAGACATCAACAGGTCTCCTCATCTCGACTGATGGACAAACATATAGATATGCACACAGGGACACAATTGGACACAAATGGACACAAATAGGTATGGCAGACACAGACAGACAGATATAAAGGAAGTTACTTGAATGCAGTTGGTGCAGACATTTTCAGAGATTTCCGAAGACAGACAAGATGAAGTTGTGTGATTTGTTGACTACACGACAGCAATAGTGAATCGTAACCAACAAGTAAAGAGAGTGTACATGCTTGTGTGATAGTGTGTAGCTGTGGATCTGTTGTTGTGGAGTTTCCTGTGTTTTCATACCTGAGGGAACAGAACGTTCTTGCAGAGGAACGGCATCCAAAAGTGTGAACCAATCATCATCAATCTCACGAACAACCGCTGGCTGTTGCATCTGTGGTTGGACTTGCACTGTGGGCTTCTCAATGACGACCCTTTGTTCTTCTATGATGGTCACCCGCTCAGTGACTCTCTCCTCCCACCTCACTGTTTTCATCACATCCTCTTTCACTCCAACTGCATCAGTAGACATGAAAAGAAATGGATTCCCATGGATTCCACAAACTAGCCTATCACCATTCCTCAAAACCTCATGAGTGTCTTGTGAGCACGTGTACATATGTGTGAGTTGATATAAATATATGAATACCTGTTTCTCTAGGGAGGACCTCCAGTAGAGTGTACCAGACATCATCCACTTCTCTGGGAGTAAACGTGGGTGTCAGCTGCTGAATGGTTGGCTGGACTCCTTTCATTTCCCTCTCCATCACTCTCATCTCCTCCACTCTGATCCTTTCTTCCTCTTGCTTTGCCCTTGTGTCCACAGTCACTCTAGAGACCTCTGGAGGAGGCTGCATTTGCTCCCATGCCACTATGAGATGTACGATAAATAAAGAGACCAACAGAAATTTGACATAAAAGGGCATAAAAAGAGGGGAGCAGAGATCTAAAAAGAATAGAGATATGCTCTGAAAGGTGATACAATGGGTGAAATCATGACATTCAAAACCAAGCTGGCAAAAATATCTGTCCACAAAAAATTAAAAAAAAATTCTATAATGGATACATACATACATACATCTAGCAAAGAAGCTACGGATGCCTTGTAGTGCAAAAGACATGTGACATCTTCCATGTTTTGTGAATATAAGTAAGTTTATGGGTCTACCTGAAGGTGGAGTCTTTACATCCACAGGAACTGATTCCATTAATGAGAACCAATCATCTTCAATTTCCCGAGGAACCACTGGTCGCTCCTGAATGACCACAGCAGGCCTCTGTGCAGCCTCTCTCTCTTCTATGACCACCACTTCCTCCTCTGAAATCCTCACTCTCTTCACGGTGGTCTCCACCTCCTCTCTCTCTCTCACCTGTCTCTTCGTGGCCCAAACTGACAAAAGAAAAGAAAATTCTTCTGTTTCATTTGTACGGAAAAGTATGATGCTCAAGTGGGTTTAACATACAGTAAAGGACAACTCCGGTCTAAGAGCAACCTAGGGTATATTTTTGAATGACGAGTGTAAACTTTCCTTGGTGACCAAAACAACGTTAACAAAGATAAAATTACTTTAGTTTGTCTGCATGAACCCTCTTCATGTATCACAGAAGTGAAAAGGTATTGTGAGCCTTGTCAGTGGTTTAAAGTATTGATTTATGCTGATGTAGCGAGCTTGCCCACAAGGCTATTACCATAAACTATTTTGTCGCAAAGGCATATTCCAGTCTTACTCAAAACTACTCCGATTAATGTCGTTTGGTCGAAAATTTCCACTTGTTATCATCCAAAAATAGACCATAGGTTGTTCTTAGACTAGAGTTGTCGTTAAGTACTCATTTACTAATATGTATTTATTGCAAGATAAGTGTGTGTGTGTGTGTGTGTGTGTATGTGTGTGTGTGTGTGTGTGTGTGTGTGTGTTCTGTATACTGTATGTGTGCATCTGCATGTCTACCTGGAGGTTGAGTCTTTACTTCCACAGGAACTGATTCCATCAATAAGAACCAATCATCTTCAATTTCCCGTGGAACCACTGGTCGCTCCTGAATGACCACAGCAGGCCTCTGTGCAGGTTCTTCTCTCTCTTCTATGACCACCACTTCCTCCTTTGAAATCCTCACTCTCTTCACCGTTCTCTCCATTTCCTCTCTCTCTCTCACCTGAGTCTCCTCCACATACTGTGGGGCGACCCACACTGACAAAAGAAAAGAAACTGTAATGTTACATTTGCTTGGAATAGTATATTATGTTTATTTATAACATGTGAGAGACAGAGAGAGGGAGAGAGAGGATACTAGAGTAGGCCTACCTGTTTCTTTGGGAGGAACGTCCAGTAGGGTGTACCAGTCATTCTCCACCTCTCTGGGAGTGAACGTGGGTCTCTGCTCCTGAATGACTGGCTGGACCTCTTTCACCTCCACCATCCTTTGCTCCTGTGTTTCTGTCCTCTTCTCCATCCTCACCATCCGTTCTCCATCTGTCTGCTCCTCAGCTGGAACAGCCGGTTCTTGCTCCCACGAAACTATGAGGCAAACGGTCACATGAGCAACAAACACAATAATCAAAGAAAACACAATAATGGTTCCATAGGGATGGTGTAAAGTAAATGGTAATAATTCTGTGTTGTGTGCATGTGTGCTACCTGCAGGGGAGGGCTTTACTTCCACTGGGGTCGGTTCCAAAAGCATGAACCAGTCATCCACAACGTGCCAAACTGCAACGGGAGGTTTCACCTCTAATGTGATGTAGTCTCCAGGGCTTTCAGCATAAACGTCTCTCTCTTCCATAATAGTCACTTTCATCTCTCTTCTCTCCTCTGTGATTGTCACAAGGGTAGTCGTCTCCTTTGTGATTACGGTTGTACTTTCAAATGATGTCCCTTCCTCAGACTGGTACACCTCCACTTCTCTTCTGGTTTCCATTGTGTAGGGCTCAACGACTCTCACTGACAAATAAGAATAAAATAAAAGACCAAACTTAACTAAACTTAAAATTTAAAACAAACTGACAGGAATTATGGAACCTCTAAATGTATACTGTTTTAAATGTATATACTACTGTACTGTAACCGACTGTTAATGCACTGTATTAGAATGAAAGTGTGTGTGTATGACTGACTCTCTCTCTCTCTCTCTCTCTGTGTGTGTGTGTGTGTTTGTGTGTGTGTGTGTGTATGCGTGCCTACAAGTAAGTACCTGTTTCTTTAGGAGGAATTTCCAGTTCAGAGTACCAGTCATCCTCCACGTCTCTGGGCGCAAATGTGGGTGTCGGCTCCTGTACTCTGCTAACCTCCACCACCTCTGGCTTCGGCCTTTGTGTCCATTCCTCCATCATCTCCTCATCTCTCTCCTCCTCATCCTTCATCTCCACGGAGATGGTGCTGATGCCAGCAGGGCCTTCCAGAGTCTCCCACACAACTGCAAGATTAGTTACACAAAAACACAGCAATCATCGGACGAATGAACCAAGATAGAGTGAGAGCACCATAGATAGATAGAGTGAGACCATGCTTTTCTGTACATGTGTGCACTGCATGGGTTTGGTCTTTATACTGTACCTGGGGGAGGAGTCTTTATTGGCACAAAAACTTGGTCAAAAAGCTTGAACCAATCATCCTCAATATATCGGACCACTGGTTCTGTCTTCTCTAATGCGATTTGTTCAACAGTCGTCTCGGAAACATCAAGACCCTCGACTATTTCCTCTTCATCACTGCTCTCCTCTTCCAGCATTCTCTCTTGTTCAGGCTCATAGATGGGCCCCGTTGTGTAGGGCTCGACATCTCCCACTGGCAACAGACATGAAAGCAAAATGTTGGACTGGATTTGTCTTTGTGCTGAAGCTGCTGTTCATTGGAGTTTATCTGGCTGTACCATTTCATAGCTTCAGATTTAAGAAAATAGATGTTCTGAGTGATGTGACCTTATTACCTGATATCTTATGTTTAAATAGGCAAATTAGGCATGATCTAGTCAAATATTCACTAAATTAAACAGTTCCAAAACAGAAATCTGAACATTAGATAAAGATAAATCTGAACATTAAATAAACGTTCTAAAGGATTGCTGTATTTTGTGGACATATTAGATATAAAGCTTTTTACAGGAGAAATTTGGGATCTTTTTTATCATTCCATTAATCTGACAATATGGTAAGCAGTCAGAATGTCTTTGGGTAAAATGTAATGAAAGGCTATGAATGATATATCAACGAACCCTTCCATTAAAAACATTCAGAATAGAGTAAACTGGGTAGTTTGGTGTGTATGCAAGTGTTACCGAAGTGGAGATTTTTTGCACAGAATTTGAAAAGAAAAAAAAAACCTTCTCTTTTTCACTACAAATCCTCCAAAAATTAACAAACAAAAATGACAGGCACCTAAATCAAATACATTGCCCCCCCTACAATATTACTTCTAAGAGTGAAATATTTCACTCTTAAATACCACTCTATGTGAAATACAAAGTAGATTTGGTGTATTTGTACCTGTTAGCCGAGCCTCCAGAGGGACTGGTTCCAAAAGCAGGAACCAATCATCATCAATGTCCCGAACGGAGTAAGTATTGTTCTGTAATGTGATTGGCTCAGTGATGACTCCTGTCTCTATGTTGACAACACTCTCCTCCATCCCTTCTTTAACCACCACCCGCTCCTCTGATCTCTCCCTTGTGATGAACACGGCCTCCTCTGTTCTCTGAACCATCTCGGCCATCTCCAGGGACTCCTTCTCATCCACACTGGACTGTACTGCTGGCATAAAGAAAAATAATTAAAGCACATAATCTTTTAAAGATCAGAGAGTTATAAATGCCATTTTACAGTACTATAACCAGGAGAATTCCAGAGACTGTTCATGCATTTATGCGTGCATTATATACATATTATTATATACATTATATACATTATATACATATTATTATATACATTATATACATATATTACATACACATGCATTTATTTCCACCAATCTATCAGTTCGATGGTACCTACCTAATGGTGCACTATGGATAATATATGGCAGTTTGTCCAGTAGGAAAAACCAGTCATCTACTGTTGTTTCCACATTCGTTTGCTGTTCCATCTGCTGTACTTTGTACTCCAAGAGGTCGACTTCTTGTAGCCTTTCTTTCAAAACCTCCAGCTCCAGCTGCTGCTCCTCCACTTCCACCAGTTCCTCTAAGTGCTCTTGAATAGCTTCTATTTGCTGCTGTATCTCATCCACGATATCTTCTTGAAGAGGGAGCTCTTCTTCCTCAACCATAACCTCCTGCATTCGTTTTCGTATAATCTTGAACTTTTGCCGTCGTATTTCCACAGTCTCTCCCTCCAGCTCTCCTTCTTCCACTATTTTTTTCCTGCGGTTCCTCCACAATCTCCCATTCTTGCTCTGCTTCACCGTAAATGTCCAGTCCTTCTAGCTTTGTAATGCGAGCAACTAATTCTTGCTGTTGGTCCAATATATGTGACTGTTTAACTAGAAAGCAAATACATATATTTCATATCAAATTACAATACAATTACATTATTGCATTTTAACAGATACTTCTGTAGATAAAAAAAACAATTCAAACGAATGATAGTTACTAATGGGCTTACCTGCAGATGTTGGGTAAAACATAGGCGGTTGCTTATCAAACAAGATATACCAATCATCTCTCTGCACATCTTTCCATGGTATACACATTCCCTGTAGTCTTTGGTCCACAGTTCCACCCTGCCTCAGTCTCTCCTTTAGGACTCCAGACTCATAGGCTTCTCTCTCCTCTCTCTCCTCTAAAATGTCCAAGTCTTTGCTTTCTTTCAGTTGACCTCCCACAGTCCTGACTTCTCGTGTTATTTTCCTCACAATCTTCACTTCCTTCACTTGTCTTATTTCCAGTATCTCTCCTTCCTGTTGTATCGCCTCTGTTTTCTCCTCCATGATCTCCTCATCTTCAGCTACCTCCTCCATGACCTCATCCTCCTGCGCCTCTCCCTCCACACTACCATCACAGGGGTCTTCAGCATCCTGTTCCAGGTCCTCTTGGGATATTTCGGTATTAGCTGGTAAAAAGGAAAGGACTTTGAAACAGTTCTGTTATAGTATTCGCCCTGTGGACTAATGCCAAATTTTTAGACAGTTTTACATAACATTACTCCCCTCACAACAGTTATGCTAAATCCAGTCTGATTTAAAAACTCTTATAACTCATAATATCATTACTGTAACGTTACTCCAAAGAGACCGCTTCTATTTGTAGATCTCCATATAAAGAAATCCAAGATGATGGACTGTATGTCTGCATGTGTGTGGTCTGTGAGTCAATTCATGTGTTTTGCAACACACAATAAATACTAGATAAAAGATCCATGCAGTCACTGAATGAGCTGAGTGATTGCGGTTGATTCACAGAGTTGTGAGTTCACTAGACATCAAGTATACTTTTACTGTGTATGCACCTTTGGTATAGAGGGCTTTCGGGGGAATAGAATCCAACATCAGGAACCAGTCATCAGGCTCAGGCTGGCTTGTGTGGGTGAGAATATCCAATGAAGCTGCAGCACAGAGAAATAAAACATACTCACTCAGCCATATTGGCAGGGCTAAAAAAGGCAGACAGAAAACCAACAGACAGACAGACACACAGACAGACAGACACACACACACACACACAGACCGACACACAGACAGACAGATGTACAGACAGACATACTGGATCTTGCTGTGAGTTTTCTTGGAAAAGCTGGTTTGGACCGGGCTATTTCAGAACTGGCCTGAAGAGATTCCGCTTCCGTGCGTCCACGGTAACGGAACTGAGTACGTAAAGCCAATAATCGTCTGTGGGAGATTTCAACAGATGGGAGCCTGGAACACAAGTAAAAATCCCAGTCACTGATTTGAATATACTAGAGTAGGCACTGTTCTTTTTCAGTCAACCACATCCCATCTCTGTCCACACACACACACACACACACACACACACACACAAACACAAACACGCGCGCGCGTACCTGAAGAAGCTATGATGCTCCGTTGCTACTTTCCAGAGGGATTTGCATACACGATTGCTGGCCAAGGTAAAACATAAAGTCCATACAGATCCCTACAAAAGCAATGAATAAAGAAGCACATTTATAACCATGTGAGTACAATAAGTACAACAGAAAAATTCAGAAATGTTGAGGATGAAGAAAAATGTTTGACTGAAGATAACTGAAAAATAGAGTTACAGTAATAAATACAGTGAAGGAAATAATGTGTTCAGTAAATAGTCTCAAAGTATGCTCTGAGAAATCTCTTCGGCCTACCTCTGATGGGTGTGTTTTGATAAAGAACTTGGAGTGCTTGTATGAGATCTTCAGAACTCTGGGCCACAGGTATTTGCTCTCGACCATATCATCTCTGTATAAGAGTATGCCCTCAGAGTTCACACCTAAGACAACATCTTCTCCATCTGCATCCTGACAAACACATTCAAACAAGCACATACTGTATGCAGTAACGCTGAATGTGCACTGAATGCACTGAATGAGACCCTATTGAGTACATTGATGGTACATTGTAACAGCCATACAAACTGCTTCAAGAACCACACGAAACCTCACACCCACCTTGGCCGGATGACGGTCTATTCCATACATCGGAAGTTGACTAGCATTCTGCAGGAACAAGAGATCAGCTTGAGC